>NC_056739.1:398794659-398884659 GCF_019279795.1 Protopterus annectens | reverse complement strand
ACATCTGAAATGCCAAGTCTTTTGCTTAGGTGCTCTTCATATATTATAATGGTCATGTGGACTAACAGACATGACTACCACCAGACTGAAGTTTCTGCCTAGAAATATAAGACACTGCATACAAAGATGTAAAACTACAATGGCACATTAAATTTAAACATTAAGTATAACTGTGTCATATATTAAAGACTTGATGGGAAATTGAACACTGATGCATCTTATGAAAAGTTCTAGCAGCACTACTACATCAGCATCCTCTATTTCAGCATACTGTCACGTTTGGTGAGTTGAACTCAGTCATTTCAGAATCAGGATTAAAATCATTCACAAAATGAAGTTATTTTCTTCTCTCTCTCTCTCTCTGCATATGCATGTCACAAAAGGAAATACTGCCAGCCCAGTTATCTGGAATTTTGCAAATAATTCTATGTCATTTGTAAATATTGATATGATTCATACAGAAGTAGGTGTAAAGTACCGAGCTAAAATGTAACCACAGCATGCCCTCTTGGCTTAGAAAAGAAATGCATATAAACTATTGTGATTGTGTAAATCATCGGATCATAGGAAATTACTAGGCTATTGGCCCTGAGGCACTTATAAGTCTAGCCAAGAATTCAGCCCATGCACAGAGAAATCAGCACCTGATGCCTATGTTCAGCAGGGACACGGTTGGAGTTCCAGGGATATATTTTCTATTTCCCATTCAGTTATCCATATTGCGCTTAAAAAGGGGGTAAAGAGGTACTCTGCTTGACGTGGAGAGGGAGTTTATTCCACAGATGGGGGCGTCTCTGGGACACAAATCTGTCCCGGCAGCAAGTCCTATTGATGTCACAGACCAGGCTGAGGCAGTGTGTGTGGGTTACTTGAGTGGAGCTTGACTTGCAGATATGCAGCAGTCCCATCAAGGCGGGGTCTGAGATCGCCTTGTATGCTAGACAGAGATCACCTCTGAGGAGTCTGTATGAAACAGAGTAGAGGCATAGGGCTTTTAGCCTATCTGTGTATGGCAGATTTTTCAGGCCCTGGATTCTCCTGGTGAGGAACCTCTGTGGTCTCTCCAGCTGCTGCATGTGCTTTGTGAGGTACATGCCAAAGGGGGCATTGTACTCAATAATGGGCCTTATAAGGGAAGAATACAGGGATGTTATGACCTCCTTGTCCCTGGATGAGATACCCTTACTTATGATGTAGGCCATGTAGAAAGCTTACTGTACAATGGAAGCAACATGGCGGTCAAAAATCAGGCTGCTATCAATCTGGGTGCCCAAATCCCTCACGACTAACTGCATGCTTAGAATGTTGTTAATGTGATAATTTGCGGGGACATCTCTCTCCCCAAAGGGGATGATGATGCATTTTTTGTATTCAGCTTGAGACTATGTATATGTTTTAACATTAGAAACTAGAACATAAAGGGTTAACTTGCAAACCATCAAGAAAATAAGTTGAAATTAAATTGTTTTACGATTGTGGTATAAAAGTTATCTCTCAGTTTCAGTTCAGTAGCAGACACAATGTCTAGAGCTAGAAGTTTCTGTATTGTCTTGGAAGAGAATTAATTACTAGGTTCAAGATGCAAAAGTTTTTTATTGTTTTATGACTTCCAGGGTCTTCAAACATTTGAGAGATATGTATGTTTCACACAGAGAAGTTAAATTATGTTAGCTTCTGACAAACAGGATACAGCCTGGGAACTAAAGTCAGGCAATAAAAAGTGATGTCATCCAAGCTAACCTGAGAGAGAGAGAGAGAGACTGTGCATTTTGTATTTTGTCGTTGACCTGGAAACATCCACTCATCACCACCTTCTGCACTTCTGCCTACGTGTTGTTCTGTAAGCAGGTTTTTACGGCATAGTAGCTCTTTTAGATTCAGATAGAAATATAGCTAAGTATAGCTTACATGTTTTCTTTAGTTATTTGAGACTGTCCTGCAATGTTGGTTTAAATATTTCCTGTAATTTTGAACTCTGATGTAACTGATTACTTACGGAGTATTGTCTTGTTCTTTTACTATTTATTAAATATATTTAAACCTTTCAATTGTGGCTGGTCTATGAAGAGATATTTAAGCTCTTACAGTACTTGCATATCTATATGGTGACACTTTACAGGCCACTCCTAAATAGCCTTGCTCTTGGTCAGACTACCGTTTGGATAATAGCAACATTACACAGTAGGATTGGACACCCTTTGTTAAAGGCTTTAAGTAGCTGATAAGTAGTGGCTGATGGCAGTGGAAACTACCTTATAGTCTGGGCAGAAACGAGCATAGCTAGTAAACCTGTGCCAGCCTTTCCCAGGGGTGTGTGTGTGTGTATCTAAATCAAATCTCAAAGAGTTTGTGTGTCAGCTACTTGGGCAGGGACACAAAGTACTGGTTGGACAGAGAGTTTACTGGAGATCTTGGTTTGGCCACTCAGCTGAGACCTCAACCCTAAAGCTGTGCCAGTGGGGAGTCCTCCTGGGGATCTGGAGAAAGAGGGAGAAACCAGTCCCAGACTGACTATGATCTCTGTGTGCTCTTAAAGGAAACTGCACTTCGCTGTGTATGTACAGTCATCCTTCCAGTGTGTACGTTCCTCACTATTGCCAGTGGTGAGGATTGAGGCTCCATGATTACTGGGCAAGTTCTGGGGTATCACAATGCATGTGTGTGTGTGTGTGTGTGTGTGTGTGTGTGTGTGTGTGCGCGCAGCTGCAGTCTGAATAGTCAAGGAGTTTGCGGTGGACATGAGAACTGTTGATCACAACTAGTTGAATCATGACTCATCAGTTACATAAAGCAAGGGAGAACAGGACCTGCACCCTCGGCATAACCCTTGGTTACTCCAATGTCCATGATATATGACGTGAGACTATTATTTCGTGGAGGAAGTCATGATAATATTTAGGATGACAGCTCATGATAAAAATACGCACGCATGCATGTATATATATATATATATATATATATATATATATATATATATATATATGTGTGTGTGTGTGTGTGTGTGTGTATATATATATGTATATATATATATATATATATATATATATATATACATACATACACACACACACACACACACACACACACACACACACACACACACACACACACACATATATATATATATATACATACACACACACACACATATATATATATATATATATATATACACACACACATCACACATTCATACCTTTTTAACTTTGTTTTTTTGTATAAGTTTTAGTTTTTCCATGTACAGTACGCACTTATCAATTTGCGAGCTTGAACACTAGCTCTGTGGCATAGACTAATAAAGCCTTTACTACAGTGCTGATGACTCGAGTTAGATTAGTGTCTCGGATGCCTATAGAAGTTGGCCAGGGTGGATGAGAGTGAGTAATTACTGGCAGCTCAATCATGCTTTTGGGAGAGAGGCGGTTTTGGCTAACAACTCAGATGACATCTAGAAGTAATACATGGCATTGCACTAAATGTTCTCACATTCACGTTCATAAGCTTAGAGGAACTCAGCGTGTGGAAGCATGATTCCACTCGGAATACAGCAACAGTGTAGCTAAGAACAGCTGCCAAGGGTAGTGGGGTGTGCTCCTAAAGAGACAGGGTAGGTCATCCTGTATGATCAGCAAGCTGTCCCACTTTCTATTACCTGACTCTCACCAAGGAATAGAGTACTGATTAGGATTTCTGGACAGGAAGAGGTGGGCTGTGTGGCATTCACCTAGGCAAGAAATGCCCATCTCTTGTCTCTCAGAATGAATGGGTTGAATGTACGTAGGTGGGGGGGGGCTATCAGGTGGGGTCTTGTGGAGAGTAAGAAACTAGCAACAAGATCTACAGCTGGTAAATCCAAGTACAGCAAACTTTTTCAATAAACAAAAAAACACACGGGACTGTAGAAACACACAATTTAATAAAACAAAGCTTTCAGGAACAGACAATTCCCTTCTTCAGTGTATAAAAATAATGAATGAACTCCATTTTTAAATAGCATTTAAAATAAATCACATGTTCAATTTCCCCCAACAGTCTAAGACAAGCAATTACATTTACAAAACCCACTTTTAAAGACACAGCATAATAAACATCACTTTAAGCTCATTTGTTTGAGCTTTAGAACAAATACAAATTTTAGATGTGTGTGTGTCATTAAGAATGGTAGCATGGTAGCAAGATAGATACTACCATACATAAAAAAGAAGTCCAGGCTAATAGATACCTTCATCGTAGAGGCATGCATCCTGCTCATACGTTCAGGTGCATTGTCAAAAGTTAGTTAAGAGTAAGTAGGATTAATACAGACTTAGAAAGATGAAACAAACAGACCATGGATATGCTTAATGACTTTAGAGAAGATGAAGATCTATTCAATGCTATGAAAAATGAAGTAGCTGGTGAGAGAGAACGTAAAGCTAAACCTTATTTTTCTAATACTGAAGGGGATATAGCTAGAAATTCAGATTAAGGAAGTATGAACTTAAGGTATGTTATGAATTACAGCAGAGCATCTTCTGCTATAATGGATGTAATTTTTAAGAACTGGGAGATTTTACAAGTGATGCCTGAATTAAAAGAGTTTATAGATGGGAAGCTCCACTTTGCTTTTAGGAATTGTAAAAGCCTAAAACAAAAGTTATGTTATAAAGACATGGATATACATATTTATCATAATAATATGGATAAGAAAGGTACTTTTCCCCGTTTAAATTTTTATACTTGTAAATTTTTGCTTCTGACACTGACTTTGTACACCCAGTAAACAAGAAAAAATATTTAAGTGTTCAGCTACATGCAACACAACTTGTATAGTATGACTTGCTCTGCATGTTCTTGTTTTGATATAGGCAAATCAACTAGAAGGTTGAGAGATTGAATCATAGAGACTCAATCAGACATTAGACTAACTGTACAAACAAATCCACTTGTGTTTCTACAGTCCATAGAGTAAGAAAATCTTAGCCTTGAACCACACACATAAAATTAAAACCTAAATTACAAAATGAGCAAAAAAAAATGTTCAAATCATTTTCATATGTTAAGAGATTTGCTGTTCTTCAGCTGTGCATTCATGCTTTTGTCTTTTTTTTATGTATGGGGAGGGCAGCAGCAGTAGGCTCGTGAAATTTAAGTGTGCTATCATTTCACCCCAGCTCAGCTGCATTTTGTAACATAGGTCACATTTAAGGTGACTGTGTAATGGGAATAATATCTTTAGGGAGAAGTAAGAAGCCCAGTCCCTGCTACAACACTTTTGTGTTCTGCTTGTTCTTCAGATTGTTCTTCAGATTCCTCAGTTGCTTGTATACTGTTAGCATTACTGTTTTTATTCCAGTTTCCTATGATCATTTCAGAGGCAGCCATCTTTTTGCTCTGTGACAGTCCTGCATCACCCAGCATGGCCCTGTCATAAGCTTGTATCATGCTTCCAATGTCTCTGAGACATACTGAGAGTTGTACTTTCTGTTTGTGAGTGCTCTATCTGTGCTTTTATGTGCATTTTTTGTGAGGTTTCTGTGTTCTAGTCAGGTAGTATAGTCTAGATAGAGGCCTGCTGTTTCCAGGCCTGGTTGTTTTGTTTGTTGAGTTTCCTGTGTTTCTGGCAGCCATCTTCTGCTGATAGTGTCTTTGTCTTCTCTGTTAGTGAGAGTAACAGGGTTGCCTGACCTTCTCTAGCATGAGTGATTGGTTGAAAGAGCAGGGGCTAGCAGGACTGGGTAGTAATTAGAGCTTCTAGATTCTTCCATCTTTTCTGGTACTTAAACCCTGTGTCTGCAGGGGGATGCGCTTATTTTTACCAGGCTGTGGAGTGGTGATTCATCACTGGGACAAAAGCAGGAATTTCCTAAGACTCCAAGAGCAGAATAAGTTATTCCTTACATGTATTTCATTGAATTGCACTTCTTAATGCTTATAATTGTGCTATACAGCTAATCTCCTACATTTTGCACTATTATAAAGCTTTTTTTACTGTTTCACTGCATTTGTGTTCTAACTGTATTTTTCATTGCTAGATTGTGTTTCATTACTGTAATTGCATTTTTACTGAATTACTTAACTGTAAACTTTTTCATACTGAGAGTTGTATTTTCTGTTTGTGAGCAGCTAGTAACTGTAGTATAGTTCCCCACCCTCCCTTTCTGTTGGTGTCTTGTTGTTATACTTGGTGGCTTTGCAGTTGCCCGCCCCTACTGTAAATTTGATCTGGGACACTCCTCCCAGTCTAGTGTCATTAGCTATGTCTACCTAATCTAGAGAGAACTTTGGAGAAGGCCAACCCACTTAGTTTCTTAACCTTGAATTATATTCTGTTCCTCCTTTCTCCCTTTCCACTTTATAAAAAAAACATGTTGCTAGAATCTACCATTGCTAGAATCTCCTTTTGTTCTGTCTGAGTGTGCTTCTCAAACAAACTTGAAATATAGAGCTGATAAGTATTTTTGGCACTTTTTAACTGTTCAGAGTAATTTTTGCTTGACTGAATTATTTATATATTTGCTGGCATTGTTTTCTGATACTCTAAGTGACTGTTTTTTTTTCCTAATTTACTGCTTTCTGCGCATTTTTAGTCATTTTTTAATTTAATTGCATTTCTTTAAACTGCATTTGCTTTAATATTGCTACACACTCAAGTGTGCTAACTTGCATTGCATTTTAATTGTTTTACTGCTGCTTTTCTGTATAAAAAAAAGTTCTAAGCTTGTTTCCCCCCTTTCCTGTAACTAGTCTAGTCCCAATACAGATTTACTGTATTCAGGACTGTTTGTAAACGTTTGAGCTCCCCAAGACTTTCTGTGTTGGAGGGAAGCCTTCTAGCTTATCAGTGGGAGTGGTAAGCAATAGGTAGCCTATCTACCACAAGGGGAGTGGTTTCTGGCCCAGAAATTGTAGTTTACTGAATGTTTGGGCACTTTTTTAATCCCTTTCAACTTTCTGGTTTAAAAGCCCGTGTTTGCACGGGTTTGCACTTGTTTAAGCTCTGCTCAGTGGCGCCGAGTTGAGATAAACTACCACTGGTGCCAGAAAGTCTGCTCTTCAGTTTTTCCCTTAGATATTGCTAGTTCTCTCATTCTTGCACTTCAAATAGCCTAATCGCTTTGCACTTCAACAGGTTTTTGTAGCAATTACTACAGCACACCTAAGGGCCATCAGCACTAGTCATTCTTCACAGAAATAGCTCCAGTACTTAGTAGTTATGACCACCCCTCCTGACATGATTAAAGGGCAGTTCCTTGTGCTTTCTCCTATTAATCTGGTGCATTTGGGCATTCTGAGACAGTGTAGCAACTGTCTCATGCACACAGACAACCCTCTCCTCTTACCTCTCAACACACAGACTTATGAGAGATGCACTTATATCACCAAATTGGAAGCTATGCACTCTCCAGCCAAGACTGGACTAACTAGTCAAGGGGAGAAAATCAACACCTGCACCACACCACATGGAACACATAGCCCTCCAAAACACCCACTATCACAGCTCTCACATAAAAACACAAACCACACACCCACCTTCGCGGAGATACTCAATAGAAATTTACCCAAACAGCAGAGACCTCAGAGACAAAAACTCACTCGACCACCACAACACAGCACAAACCACAGGACACATAGCTCACCTCCACAATGTGCCCCTCAACCTAAGCCCCTAAGGCTAAACACCTTGCCCAATACACTAATCATAGGTGACAATACTGAGATGTCCCACTCGCTAGGTTGAATAAGGAGACGGTAACAGTCATCTGTCTATCAGGTGCCAGACTCCAATACAACACATGCACTCAGGTCACTCAACAAGTACAAGTATGACTCTGTCATTGTCCATGTGGGTGCGAATGACCTGAGACGCACCTCCCTGGACTACATGAAAAGAGACATGGTGGAGCTCTCAGATTATGTGCTCCAGGCAGGTATGACACTAGCCTTGAGCAGTATCCTACCGTCAGAAAGAATGATACTGCAGTACAAATAAAAATGATTGACTTCAACAATTTGCTACATTTTTGGTGTCATTCTAAGGGGATCCAGTATCTGTCTGCTTGGGATGACATGACTCACAGACCTTGATGCTTTGCCAGAGCTGGCCTGCATCTGTCACCCCTAGGTTTCCGGGTACTGGCTAAGGCTCTTGCCACCCTTATAGTGCCTTTTTTAGATGGTGTTTCAAAGACCAAATTACCACCATAACAGCTATAAATAAATGCAATCTGAGGGTCATGCTGCTCAACACTAGAAGTATAAATCTCAAGATGCACTCGCTCGAAGCACTCCTTAAAATGGAGAACACTGACATTTGTGCTGTAACGGAGACCTGGTTTAAAGCAGCAGAAAGCACCCCTGTGCTACCAGGCTATAACTCATTCAACACCTTTTGGCCCTGAAACATGGACTGAAGCTCCAAAGGTGGTGGGTGTCTCCATATTCATAAAGGATATACACACCTCCAGACTAGTACCCTAGCATAATGCCTGAGATACTTCAGGTACAACTAACATTGGTTAAGACTGCGATCCTGGTCATAGTCTGCTACAAGTCCCCAACCATGTCCCTAGACTCTCACTCCACAATCCTAAGCACCCTGGAATCTATCAAGGTCCAACCCAACACTCTCATACTAGGAGACTTTAACTACCCTTGCATCAATTGGGAAAACTACTCAAGCACCAATGCACTGGTCCAACGCTTCCTGGAATTCATCAATTCCAGTGTCCTGGACCAGCTCATTCTTACCCCAGTAGAGAAAGCAACATCCTTACCTGGTTATTATTAACATGGGCAATTGTTGCTCTACACCAACAGTCAATTCCTCCCTGGTTAGGTCAGACCACAATCTAATCACCATGGAAATCCACATCTAACCCACACCCCCCGCAAAGGTATCCACCATGACAAACTTCTCCAAAGCTGACTTTGGACTCCTAAAAACAGAGGTGGCTAACTTCATGGCACCCATGCCAATGGAAAACAGATACATGACTGCAAATCATACACCAATAAACTGTACGAACACATTCATAAATGCATGGAAACAGTCATACCCAACAGAACCAAGACACTCTCCTCCAAAAAAAGGAAGCCAGTCTGGTGGTCCCCTGCCATTAAACTCTACAACAGAAGGAAGAAACTGCTGCAGAAAAAGGTGAAGTCCCAAGACTGGAAAAATTCCCTTATTAGCCTAAACAAAAAGTTGAGATCCCTCATCAAAACCTCCAAAGCCAGCTATGAAGGCAGAATTGCGGCAGACACTAAAAACAACCACAAAACCTTCTTGAGTTATATCAAGAATCTCCATAGCAATACCTAGGTTTGCTCTGAGTTACTGTACAATGGTACCTCCTATACTGAGCCAACAGATATTGCCAACATACTGGCCAACAGATTCAGTGCCAACTTTACCCCTCTCTTGCTCCCTAATGGACCAATCTCAATACTGGAAGAATGCCAGGCACCCTGCATTACTGCAGTACAGGTTAAAGCTGCATTGTCTAAGGCCAAGAATACAACTTCCATGGGACCCGACAATATCCCTGGCTGTATTCTACATGAATTACAAAATGAACTGGCACCACTTCTGTGTGCTCTGTTCATTCACAGCCTTCACCTCAAGCTTTGTCCTTACTAAATGGCGTACTGCTACAGTCATCCCTCTCCATAAAGGAGGAGCGACTACAGACCCTGGAAATCATCACCCTATTAGCCTGACGAGTCTGATATGTAAGGCCATGGAGCACATCATCATGGACCTAATTTACAAGGATATAGGGAATCTCCAAACTTTAGATCCCACACAATTTGGTTTTGTGAAAGGTAGATTATGCCTGCTCTACCTGGTCGACTTCTTTGAGACAGTCACCAGAGTGGTGGATGAAGGTAAGGCAGTTCATACAGCCTACCTTGATCTGGTCAAGGCCTTTGATAAACTCACCAAACTAGGCATCAACCCCTATATCGTTAGGTGGGTTGCAAATTGGCTCTCAGACAGAACACACAGTGTGAAAGTAGCAGACTCCAAGTCTGACCAGTCATGAGTGGAGTCTCACAGGGATCGGTCCTGAGTCCTCTCCTGTTTGGCATCTACTTCTCAGAAGTCCAGGCCAACACAGAGGGACTCTGGCTGACCAAATTCGCAGACGACTGCAAGCTGGGGGCCATTAACTTCCCCAAGTGATGCAGACATCCTACAGAAAGGCCTCACTGAGACCAATGACTGATGTTGAAACCATGGCCTTAAGCTTAATGCCAAAAAAATGCGTTGTCATCCCCTTTGGGGAATACTCAGTTCCCACTAATTGCCACATCGATGGCAGCCCACTGAATACTGAAGGTGCTATAAGAGATCTGGGGACACAGTTTGATAGCAACCTCTCATTAGACCACCGCATTGCCACTGTGGTCAGAAAGTCCTTCTATGTGGCACATCTCATTACCATGGGTTTTGCATCCAGGAAGAAATAATTGATCATTTCTCTCTACTCTTCGCTATTTAGACCAATCATAGAGTATAATGTCCCATTTAGCATGTACCTCACTAGACACCTGCAACAGCTGGAGAGACCACAAAAATAGCTCACAAAGTACACATGTCCTACATGGACTGAGACAAAAAACTCTATTCTCTGTCTCATATCATCTACTAAGAGGCAATCTCTGCTTGACTTACAAAGCCATGTCTGACCCAGCTCTGTTAGAAATGCTACATCTAAAGAAATCCCAGTCCCTCTGCACCCCACGCTCCAGAGACCTCAACCTCATTACCACAATCAACAGAACATGCTGGAGGGACAGGTTCATAACCCAGAGACTGCCTATGCTCTGGAATAGACTTCTCATACATGTCAAGCAGAGCACTTCACTAGCCCTCTTCAAGAGAAATTTTGATGAGTGGATGGGAAATAGAAAGTTCACCCCGGGGATCACTCCAGTGGCTCTACCTGATAGAGGGACTGGGAACTAACAACAGGCGGCACAATGCCAGTGCACTTCTATGGGATAGGCTTGTAAAGGGCCCACGGCCATTAGCCTAGTACACACCCATGAACCTATTAAACTATGAGAAGTTCAATACTTGCAAGTAAACAACTGAAATATGAGGTAGTGCTGTTCGTTATGTATCAGTAACACTTGAAGACATACAAAAACTGAAGAATAATTTAATGACAGAAATGGAGTACTTGCTTACTTTATCAGCTTATTTTCTTCATATTGGAAAGTACAAAATCCATCAGTCCCATAGTATTTTAATGTTTTTTTTATATTTTATTTATATTACTTAAAGGCAGTGGAAATCATGGAACAAGCACCACTTCAAACACTGGTATTTTGTATTTTATTTTAAGATACAAGCAATATATTCCATAAACGGAATGCCACTGAATGACGGGCTTATTTTTCTTGTGCAGTTATTATTATGTACTGAAAAAAATGTCTTGCTGTGATGTGTCTGCCACAGTTTGGGTGCTCTCATTTCATAGACAATAAAGGTTATGACTAGCCTAGTATACAAGTCAAAGGTCACAGCAGCAGTTTATAAGACGCAAAGTAAAAGGAAAATACTGCAGCATACTCTGATACCCATACATGTCAAGGGCAGTTTTTCTTGGAACATGTCATTGCATCCTTTCATGCTAAAATGGGATATAAGTAATATACAGCATATGTGGGTAAACTAATATATACATGAGGGATGCTAACTGAGCTATATCTATTTTTAAGATAATGTAGAATGTGTTAAATAATGCTGAAGTATTTTTTTAACTTAAAATACACATCATGAACAAAGAAGATTTCATTTAAAACTCCAGTTTTATTTTAACTTTTCAGCTTCTAAGACTGCCTTCTTTCTCTCTTAAAACAAAATTATCCACCATTAAAGGCAGTCATTTATCACTGCCAGAGTTTAAAAAAAAAAAAAAAAAAGCACTTCTTTTTACCATGTTTTGTATTCAGTTTCACTGGAAGACTCCATATACAGACAGCTTCCCATTTCTAGGTAGTGGAATCAATATCTTAATTCATAACAAGACTAGGATGCCTGTATTCCAAAAGTTTTCTAAATTTCATTGCTTAATACATATCTCTCAAAACAAAATCAGTGGTGCAGACATTATTAAAACCAGGCCTCTCAACTGTCCCCGATTATGACTTAAACTTTTGCTTTGTCTCTCTTAATCCATCCTAAATCTGGTGACTTTTGGAGAAAATAAAGACAATTAGAGTTATAGACAACTTTTACTCCAAAAATGTATAATTATTCACATTTGTCTTACTCTGTCAATGCCTCGGGTTAATAATACTAATATTTTAAACTGTCCATGATTATTTCTAGATTTGCCCCTGATTCCATGAGAGCTATGATAAAAACTGCAGTATGCTCTTTTATGTTCTGCGACTGGGGAGTTTTGTACAGCTGCATTGTTTTCATTACTATGGCTTAAGGTCATGGAAGTGCATCACCCTATCTCTGCATTTTGTGGATGCACAGCAGAGAAAGTAATGCTTGACAGGCTGCCAGTCTATTGCATAAGGTTTATAAATATGTGTGCTTGTGGGCAGCAGCACACACACACACACACACACACACACACACACACACACACACACACACACACAGCATACATCCTAAATGCAACTTGGAAGATTGCAAATTTTAGCTACTGCACTACCTGGGGGATGGATTATGAGAAATGAATTTGGATTAAAGGCCATAATTTCAGCTGCATCTGATTTTTTTTTGGTAACAGTTTTTTACCTTTGCTTAGAAAGTGCCAAAACAGACATGTTTCCTTGTGCTACTTATACTGAATAAACTAGACAACTGGGTAATTTATGCTCCCTCCCCCACAAAAAAAAAAAAAAAAAAGAATCAGACATATTTTTCTCAAACTCAGTGAGACTCCTCTAACCCATTTTGATGTAGTTATTGTACTTTCATACAGTATCTACACTGGGAGCACAACCAAACGTAAACATTAAAAGAGTGTAGCATGCTACAGGGGATTGATATGGCCAAGATTAATGAAATGTAAGAAAATGAATCCACAACAGCCACTCGCTAAAGTCCGAAAGCACGCTGATACTTTTATAATAGGTATTTAGTACATTCAAATGTAAATAATGGAAATATATAACAGTAAACTAGCACTCCATAGACATTAGTCACTGTAATATCTTATAACATCATTGTCTCAAATAGTTCTTTAGTTTCAATAAACACACTATATTACAGTTGTCATTAAGACCTGGATAAGAAAAGGCATTTAATGACAACTGCCATTCCAGTTCGCTGCATTCAAGCATTAATGAAATAGGTCCATCTCTAATATCGTACCCTTGTTGGTCTACTGCTATAAAACAAAAAGAGTGACCAACTGTAGTGTTAATGTGCTTCGCTAAAGCGTTGTCACTTTTGTTCTTGGAAATTGCATAAGTGTGCTCGTAGATTTTATCCCTAAATTTTCGATCCATTTTTCCCATGTAAAATGCTGGACAGTTGTTACAGACAGCTAGATAAATAATACTTTTTGAATTACAATCCAATTTATGTGTCATCGTGTATTTTCGACCTGCGATTTCAAAAGTCCTACCAGTTTTAACATATCTACACATCTTACAAGCCCCACAAGAGAAAGAGTCGCTTATTTTTTATTTTATTTTTATTTTACATTTGTTGACCGGGATCGTCCGACTGGATACATGTCCATTTTCAGCAGAGGCCCAGGGAGAAAAGCTCCACAATGACAGAAGGTTACATACATGTTACAATATTACATATTATTACATTTAGTAGTGCAGTTAAGGAGAAAGATATACAGTATATATCGTAACAAAAACAGTCTAGCAATAGCTATCACAAAAAATACAACAGTTCCTATACAAATTTTATAAAGCATGTTAGGTTAAAGGACAAAAGCAGCCTTTGAGCTTGATTACTATACAATGTTATGGTTTAAGGTTATAGGTTCCTACCCTAGGTTGTCTTTTTAACAGAGGTTTAAGGGTTACAGATATGGTCAGAGATTGGACAAGGAAATATTGTGTTCGGTCTTTTGAAGATAAAAGTTGAGTTATTAAGCTAGGATAAGTATGGGGAGAAAGGAGATCTAGGTTAAGTGAGGAGAGCTAATCTGGGTTAGAGCATTGGCAAAGCCAATGTAACTTAAAATGGAGTTTTAGTTTATTTTTGAATTGGTCCAGGGAGGTAGTAAGAGTGAGGTTACAGGGGAGGGAGTTCCATATTTTTCCAATGGCGTTGGCAAACAGAGAGTCACCCCCTGAGTTATAGGATTTGATTGTTTGGACAAGTTGCCTATTTAATGAGCGAAGACAGCTTAGATTGGAATAAGGAAGAATTAAATTTTTCAGTGCAGGAGTGTTATCAGGTTGTTTGAGAATTTTAAAAGCTTCTATAAGTTGGTTCATCTAGAGAAGGTTAGGCAGTTCTATCCAGCCTAGGTTTTTTAGGTTAGAGCAGTGGTGAGTTCTATAGGGCATACCAGTTGCAAATCTGGCAATATGATTATAGAAAGATGTGAGTTTGTTTAGGTCGGATTTGTTAAGGTTAGTAAGCACGGGAGAGGTGTAGAGAAGGGTAGAGAGAAGATGTGAGCAGGAAATGGCCACTTTGGCAATTGGAGTTAGGAAAGTTTTAATCCTGTACAATGACCCGAGTTTCTTGATTACTGTTTTGATGGTATGGTTAATGTGCATGTCAAATCTAAGTTTATTGTCTATGGTAACTCCTAATAGTTTAGTATAGGAGTCTGGGGAGATGATAGTCCCATTGTTGGATTGTATGGTAAAGGATATGGGAGAGGGTTTATGGGGTGGATGGAAGAGTAGTAGTTTGGCTTTGTTTGGGCTCAAGATCAGATGATGCCCTGATAGCCAATTTTCTTCTGTAGTAAAAATGTGCTGGGTTGTAGATAGAAGATTAACTGGGGAAGTATCAGAACATACTAGTGCAGAGTCATCTGCATATTGAATACAAGAGGCCTCAGGGATGACTGTATAGAGGTCATTGATAAAGACTGAAAAGAGAAGAGGTCCTAATATAGAGCCTTGAGGAACCCCTATGATATTAGGTAATAGGTGCGAGAGCTTATTCTGCCAGAGTACTGCTTGTTGCCTATCAGACAGGTAGGCATGAAACAAGTTTATGTTTTGGTTGTCTAAGTTCAGGGTTTTCAGAGTGTGGAGTAGTAACTGGTGGTCAACCATATCGAAGGCTTTAGACAGGTCCAAAAAGAGAGCCGAGGATATTCTTTTGTCATTCCGGTTATGGTTAATAGTGTTGGTAAAAGAGAGGAGGGCAGTGGTTGTGCTATGGTGGGGTTTGAATCCGTGTTGTGAGTTGGCTAGTAGATTATTCTGGGTAAGATAGTGTAGAAGTTGTTTTTGTACACATTTTTCCATGATTTTGGCAAGTGGTGACAATATGGCTATTGGCCTATAGTTTGAAATTTCTGTGGATGAGCTCCCTTTATGGAGTGGTATAACATATGATATTTTCCATATTGAGGGGATTGTGGACTCTGTTATGGTACGATTAATTAGGATTGAGATGGGATATGCTATGACATCTGTGGCTTTTTGCAGATATTCGGCTGGGAGAAGATCTGCAGAAAGGGTAGCTGGCTTTAGCTTTTTCAATAAGGATCGGATGAGGGAAGTGGAGGCAGGTTGGAGGTTAAGGGAGATGAGTGACTTAGATATGGGATCTGTTATTGAGGTGCTGATAGCCGACAGTTGGTTGGCTAAGGATTGAATAGTCTCTGTAAAGTAAGTATTAAAGGTATTTGCTACTTCTACTGGGCTTTTATCACTTAATGTTCCTGGGGTTGGAGTGTTGGATTTACCTGGTTGGAGAAGATTATTTAAGCCCGCCCAGAACTTTTGAGGATTGTTTTGATGTTTATATTGCAGTTGGCAGTAGTAATCTTTTTTTGTCATTTGTAATGGCCTTTTTAGTCTCATTCCTTAGCTGTTGGAATTTAATGCGGTCTAGGGGTGACTTTGTTGCGCGCCATTTGTCCCATGCTTTGTTTCTGAGTTTGATTTTTGATATGGAGTCTTTTGCTAGCCAAGGTGCTATTTGTGCTTTAATTCTGATTGATCTTTTTGGAGCATGAGAATCTAGTATGCTTAGGAATGTGGAGTTAAAATTTGTTACAGCATCATCTAGGGGAAGATACTTTAGCGTTGACAATTACAAGATTTAAGTTCCATTTGAAATTTTGTGAGGTCGAACATTTTCTTATTCCTGACTGACCTGTAAATGGGCAGTTTAGAGATTTCTATTTTGTCTTTTCTTATGTATGTGATGAGGTGATCACTGAGGTCATTGGGAATGGTCCCAGATGTGTACATGTGGGGATGAGTATTAATGAGTATCCAATCAAGGATACTCTCTTTTTGGTTGGAATTACCTATTCTGGTGGATGAGGATATAGTCTGAGAGAATCCATGGAGGTTTATATCAGTGGGGTTGGAATCTGATAGGCATAGGTTCCAATCAATATTGACATCACCCAACACTATAGCTTCTTAAGGGCAGTTGTTAGCTTACCAACTTAGAGTATTCTCCTGTGTGTCAGAGTTATTCCCAGGGGGGATGTAGATCCCAATTAGATTTAAGCTTTTTTATTTGTTGAGTTGTAGTTTTAGAGACAGTATTTCAGCATTGGAGGTCTTGGGTGGTTGAGTAGGATTTAGTGTGACATTTAATGTGTTCTTGTAAAATACGGCAATCCCACCTCCCTTTGTCTTGGTACGATCAGCCCTAAATGTGTTATAACCAGGTAGAAGGGTCTCATTATCTTTAGTAGAAGGTTTAAGCCAGGTTTATGTTAGACATATTACTTCAGGAAGGTGAGTAGCTAAGAGGGCATGTAGGTTGTGTACCTTATTGTTTAGGCTTCTTATGTTTAGGTGATAAAATAGGAGGGAGGTAGATGACCTGGGAAAAGATGGGGTTTCAGAGTTTGGGGTTGATGATGGGCCTGGGTTGGGATGGATGTCACCGTCTTTAGTTATATTTTTACTTAGGTACTCTAATAGTTTCATGAGTTTAAATAGTAGTTTTAGACCATATTTGGATTTAGGGTGCTTTTGGTTAGTTCTGTTAAGATCCTGGTAAGTAGGCTTAGTAATATTTGGGGCCAGATAGAGGGTGGTATATTCAGTACCTAGTGAAGTTAAGGGGGTACTGGTTTGGTATTTGGGGTAGTGGAATCCTGAGTAATGCTGAACTTCATATCTAGTTAACAAGTATAGTGTAATTAAGAGCGGTAAAATGAAAGGTATAGTTTTGAGTCTTGGCTTTAAAATAGTGGCAGGAGTACAATTCATTGTCTTGGGGTGATGGTAAATTGCCTTAGATGGATGTAAATGTGTAAGTTGGTAAGTAATGGTAGGCGGAGGGAGATGATGGGGAAGTAGCTATGTATGGGTAGAATAGGTATGGGGGTGTGGTTAGGTGTCTATAAATGTGGGAGCACTGAAGGCGGGTGAGATAAGGGGCCAGGGTGGGGCACGGAGCGAGCCCGAGCACAGCGAGGGTGAGCGGAGTGGGGCTAAACCAGCACAAAACTTTCCAAGGGCCAGTAAATAAGTAAGTGATTAAAGTCCCCTGTTATGCTTTTATGTAGTTCAACAAGCCTGAAACTTTTTCCCCTCTATATTATAAATGCAAACTATGATTTCTGCTAGTCTGAGCTTATTCTATTGTTGACTCTCAATTTTTTAGTTTCTAAAAGATTCTTTACGTTGGCTCCTCTCCTATAAATAACAGACAGGTGGGGGCCAATTCTCTCCATAAATAAGTTGTCTTTGTACAATAAGTATCAGTTTTGTATATAATAAACTTGATTTGGTCACTATCGTTGTTAATAATTATGAAACTGTTTTTATAAGAAAGGCAGGTGACCCCTTGACCTGCTGGAAGTCCATTATTACTTCTATGGGTTTCCCAGTTCAATGCGTTTGTGGAATGTGAATCAGAACAAGTGTTGTCAACATCAATATTCAGCTCATTATTAGATATCCTGTCCTGTAGGATAGGGTTAAAAATACCTGTCCTACGCTTATTTTTTGCTTCTTCTATTAGTTCATAAACCAGATCAGAAGGGTACCCTCTATTTACGAACACGTTTTCCAACTGTTCACATTCCACTAAAAAATCTGCTTCTGAAGAGCACATCCATGCTGCTCTCACCAGTTGTCCCTTAATAATAGAGTGTTTCTGCTTGAAAGGATGTGCACTAGAAAAGTGTAGAAACGAGTTGCAATATGTGGGTTTCCTGTAAATAGTAGAACATAAACTTTTATTTGGACCTTTAGTTAGTTTCACATCCAAGTAATCAATACTAGTTGTAGCAAATGTGTGTGTAAATTGAAAAAAATGTAGTAGTTGAATTTAAATAGTCAATAAGTCTGTCTGCTTCTTGTTGGTCTCCTTTAAAGATGATAAAAATATCATCCAAAAATCTCGTGTAATACAAGGGAGAGTTTTTGATGTCTGGTTTATCAAATATGTACTGTTTTTCCCAATAAGCTATGAAGAAGTTTGCCAAGCTCACTCTTTTTGTTTTACAGCAACAGACCAACAAGGGTACGATATTAGAGGTGGACCTATTTCATTAATGCTTGAATGCCGCGAACTGGAATGGCAGTTGTCATTAAATGCGTTTTCTTATCCAGGTCTTAATGATAACTGTAATATAGTGTGTTTATTGAAATTAACTATTTGAGACAATGATGTTATAAGATATTACAGTGACTAATGTCTATGGAGTACTAGTTTACTGTTATATATTTCCATTATTTACATTTGAATGTATTAAATACCTATTATAAAAGTATCAGCGTGCTTTCGGACTTTAGCGAGTGGCTGTTGTGTACTCCTTTTTTCTGCTTCAAGTGTTTGTTTTCTCTTTATTGAAATGTAAGAAAATCATCAAGCCTTTACCTGAGTTAACAGAAAGTAGAAAGGTATGTCACCAAGATTAGGGAGCCTATAACAAGGAAGGTAACAAAAGATCCTTTAGAGGTATTAGAAAAATGGAAACCAAAAAACGATACAAATGGAAATGTTTATGGAAGAATTAAATATACCAAGATTAGAGGTAGATGAGGCTCAATTACTAATAGCTAGAATAAGAGGAGATGAGATAAAAATTGTGATGTATAACCAATCTACAGAAAAGTCCCCAGGAATAGATGGTATTCCTATGGAAGTTTGAAACTTAGGAGGGAAAAATACTGATAAAGACCTGGAAGGTTTTGTTTAACAGTATTTTAAGAGGAGGAGAAGTAGCAACATCCAGGAAGAATGCAGTGGTAGCTGTAATACCTAAAGTAGGTACAGCTCCATCAGACCCAGCTTCATACACAGGCCCATTTCAATACTAAACCAGGATTATAAGGTGCTCATATGTCTATAATGGCTAAAAAGAATGACACAAGTAATGCCAAAATTGATCAACATGGATCAATGTGGTTTGGTGGTGGGGTGGCAAATATTTGACACTGATGATCCAGAAGGAAGCAGAATATAAAAAAATACCATTGTCGTTGGTGGGTTTTGATGCAGACAGAGCATTTGACAGAGTAAGCTGGAACTTTATGAGCAGGGCAATGGAAGCAATTGTATTTTCTGAAAACAAATTCTAAGGTCGATTAGGAGGATACATGAGGGATCAGAGGAGAAAATTAAAATGGGTGAGGTCCTCTCTGATCATTTCTGCTTGAGTAGAGGAACCAGGCAGGGGTGTCCTTTTTTTTCCTTTGTTATTTGCATTATATTTAGAACCACTGGCAAATGAAATAATGGACTCAGAAATTCAAGGATATAATTGGTATGGCAGTCAAGAAAGCTGGCACTATCTGCAGATGATATTATTTCACACCTGACAAAACCAGAAAGTAACATTATAGCATTGTGGATCATTTTGATACCATTTCAAATCTTTTTGTGATGCAAAATTAATGAAGCTAAACCAAAGGCAATAGCAGTAAATTATGTACCCACATACGAATTGATTCAGCAATATCCGTACTTATGGGAACATGATAAAATGAAGTATTTAGGAGTATGGATTAAAAATAATTCTTGTGTAGCAGCTAAGGATATGTGGGAAGATAGAAAGTTAGGAGGGAAAAAAATTATAAAGTTCTGAAAAATAATACAAAAACTGAGAAAAATGAAGCTTTGTTATATGGATATGGATAGTAAGATACAAGCAGTCAAAATGTTTTTAGTCCCTTTAGTCTTATACACATCAGGCATATTTTTATCAACCAGAGTTGTGGATAGCAATTAATAAAGAGCTGAAGGACTTTATCTGGGAAGAGAAGATGGCAAGATTCAAGTGGAATAAGCTGCCTCCTCCAGTAGAGCAGGGCGCATTACGATTACTCAATTTGAAGGGGTATTTCAGAGCTACACAGTTAAGGCTCCTATACATAGCAGAAGCAGCAAACTATAATTCAAAGTGGAAATGTATGATTTTGAAACGGGGGGGGGGGAGCTCAAGAAACAAGGAGAGACTGGGATTTTGGATGCAGGTCTTTCAGGAGAATAACAATAATGACACAGAATATTATATTCACAAAGTATTCTAAGAACTAAGCCAGCATGGGAATGGAGAAAGGACATTCTGCCGATAGGGATGACTGCAATTAGGGATAGAGACAATAGACAAGAGGAGGCTGGAATTTATTGGTGAAAACTGGCAAAGGAACCAAGGTATTGGGATGAAATAACTAGAGAGGGGAAGGTAATAAAACGGGAAGAGGTGAAGAATTTATTTGGACTGCAGGTGAGAGACTGCCTTCACTATCAAGGACTGATTATTCTAAATGAAAGACCAGAAGTGGTAGAGTTTTTTAGTAGAATCTAGAACAGAAGCTGTCATTAAAAAGGATAATTAGTAGAGTACATAAAATACTGCATGATAACTATGAGACTCAGAGGAGGTTAGAAAGGATTGGGAAGAGAGATTGGATAAGCAATTCACAAAAAAACAATGGGAGGATATATGTATATCTTCCAAATACTCAACAAAGTCTAGAAGATTTAGGATGCTTGCTTGGAAACGTTTATATAGATACTTTTATACCCCAAGTAGACTCCAGAGAAATTTTCCTCAGGTAGGCAACAAGTGTTGGAGGTGTGACTTGGAAGAAAGTGGTACTTGGGAACATATTTTTTTGGGAGTGCAGTGGGTTGACAGACTAAGGATTCTCTGCAAGATGTACTATCGGAGTTGCTGGGTGGGTGGATTGGTGGAATGAAGGAGATGATTTTTCTGAGCTATGATACAGAATTGGAATTGCCTAGACATGGTAAGGCCTTGTTGTGTCTAATTATGGTGGCTGCCAAAAAACAATTACTCAAAAATGGAAATCAAAATCTAAACCAACCAACTGTAATAAAAGTAGTGAATATAGTAACAGAGATAAAACAACTGTAACTGAGATCTTTAGAAAAGGGTAAGAGCAAACTACATACGAAAAATGGGAATTGACAGAACAATACATACAGGGGCGGAATAACATTTAAAAGAAGGCAGGACTGAAAAGAGCTATGTAATGGTTGACTGAAAATGATTGGGTAGATTATAAGAGATGAATAATGTTTGCAACTGGGAGTGTGTCAGTATGGTTTGTGATGTAAAATGCTTGCAACTAGGATTGTGTCTGTGTGGTTTGTTTTCATTTACATAAATGTATGATTGTATATGTCATAAGTGATGGTTTAATAAAGATGTTTCTTGTTTAAAAATGGGCAGGAATTGAATAATTTATGTAATGTTGCTTAGGTTATAAGATATTTAGCAATATATGTGAAGTATAAAGTTTGTTAATGTTAATTTGTTAATATAGTTTCATTACTTTTGTATAAATGTAAAATTGCCTGTGTCACAAGTGATAATTCAAAGGTCTATATTACGTCAAACTCACAGGAGTTTGAACATTTTAATGTCTAACCCAAACGTTCGAAATACGAAAATAGTGAAGCCATGGCACACTGATTTTTTCCCAGGGGTGTATGGGGGGCAAAGCCTCCCACATTAAGTTTAAAGTGTAAATTTTTTTTTTTGTCACAAAACAGCGATTTTTTTCACCTGGGGGGGAAAAAATCACTGTTCTGTGTTTTCATTATCACTGGATTTCGAAGTTTACGGTTCAATACTGCAATGTTCGAACTCCTGTGAGTTTGACATTGTAATATAGACCCATAATTTAATAAAGGTGTTAAAAAAAAAAAGTCTTTACCTGAGTCAGGCAAAACAGTGTTAAGTGAGCTAATGGAGAAGTTTTGTAACAAGTTGGAAGACATGCTTGCGAGGATCTGACTCAAGAAAGGCAACAAAAAGTATGTAACCAAAACAAACAATTTATAAAACTTAGCAAGTTATCTCATTTGGGACAAAAGACCTGTGATTATTCTTTTGCAATGAGATGTCAGAATTGTTTTGATGAGCTACAGACAGTAAGATACTATTTTGTTACCAAGCTGCAATGCTATCTAGATGACATCTGTGTGGCAATCATGCCTCTCAAGTGTACCTCATTACAAGGAACATTCCATTTTGGGGCTTAAAATGTCCATGTTCCTTGCAGTTCCACAATGAAAGGGCAGAAAAACTTTTTATAAGTATAAAGTAGCACACACAACCATCTTGTGAACACGACTAGTTGGTGTTTAGTACGTTGTTAGAAAGTGTTCAACATTTTAGCCCATTTGTTCCATATTATGAGAGAGAGTAATCCTCATTTTGGAGATGGAATGCTGTGAGCTGTGGTGGCAATTACCTGAAGGTTAAAGTAGCAAATAATTAGGATAGATTAAATAAGTACCACTAACCTATCCTAAAGGTTGAGAGGACCATTTTCATTGGTGATGCAGACCTCACAGGTTTGTGTCCTGGTGTTTCAGAGTCAGACAGAGAGGGGAGTGGAAGGCAATGGCTTTCTCCTGCCTTTCTGTGTGTCATGTATTACTTACAAAACTTAGACTAAAGGGGGGATGCATGCTTGTACTCATCAAAACCCCCTGTGTTGCCATACATCAATTACTGGGAAAAAGTATACCATTAATCTCCCTCCTCACTCAGCTAGTAAAATGACCGATCAGATATCCATACCTAAGCTTTCTTCTCTGCTGATAGGAAATGGGCAGTAAGGGTAAGTTAACAGAACTCTATAAAAAAAAAAAAAACTTAGGGAGGGGAAGGAAAAGAGAAAACAGTGCCACTAAGAAGTTATATTGCATAGGAAGGATTTACTAGACTTGGGAATGGCTTGCATCACATGATCAAAACAGCAAGCAATGCAGTGTTTTTCAGAACATTACTGAAAAAGTATGCACAAGAGCGATAACACATTTGAGATTCTCAAACCGCATCTCATTGTGTTGATGTTAAAACTATTCTTTCTCTGTATAACTCAGTGATGAGGCAACACTTGAAAAACATATACAGTCCTGGAAACTCTAAACAGAAAGGCACATCAGGGTTATAAAAATGGTACACAGCTACCAGTAGAACCTTTAACACATTGTATAAAGAAAGGCTAAAGGCACTGGGCACATACTGTTTTTGAAGAAAAGGAGTGCAGATGTCACATGAACTCCCTTTAATATCAGGAAACAGCTGTTGGTAGATGTGACACTAACATAAAAGGACAGAGTGATGAAGATAATAGCATTTGTGGTAAATGAAAGATTTCAATGCAAACTGAAGAGCAAAAGTGGTCACTTAGTCCAACAACAGCTACAGCAGCCAATCAGTAGAGTGATGATGATTCAAAACAGATATGAATGTAATTCACAACTGTGTAAAATGAAACACATGGGCCTGATTGTGGTGGGTTACACAAAACAAGAGTTAGCCACTTATACTGAACAGACTTATTTTTAATCAAAGAATAGACTGTGTTAATAGCTAGATTGTGGAACTGAGCAGGTATTGTCATTTCTCCTTAATCTCTCATACCTCTCAACCTCAAACAGCAAGATATTTTGACAAAGCCAAAAAGTGTGTGTTGGGGGATGACGACAAAGCCCCAAAATCAGGGACAGATTTTAACTTATATTAAATTATAAACTTAGAATGTTGCTAGAAAATGAACGATAAACTGAAGAAAATATCCAGGAGTAGCCACCAAACCACAATGCAGAAGCCAAAAATATATTTTATTGAAGAATACATTAATATATTAATATTAATATTCAGAATTATGCTTTACAAGTTTGCAATGTTTGATGCATAGTGTTGTGTGTAATTAGATTTTTTACTAATGCTTATATAAAATTTTTAAAAAATTAGATTTTTAATATATTTTATATACTTTTTCAGAATATTATTATTAGAATTTTGTTAAATGAATTTTTGTGCTCTTTTTAATGAATTTTGTAAAAACATCCAGTTATTTTGGTAACCAACCAGTAGATGGCGCATTACTGATAACCAATATGTGAAAAGGAAATGACATCATCAGATCGTTCATCAGCTGACAATTTGAAATTATATAAGGAAATGACATCATTGCTGCTGTTTGTCTGAGGAAGTTTGACATAGATCAAACGAAAAGCGCTTCACAGTTTATTTGATTTGAGCTTTTGTCTTCAATAAAATATCTTTTTGGCTTCTGCATCGTGGTTTGGTGGCTACTCCTGGATATTTTCTTCAATGTTGCTAGAAAAACAGGTTTTGCATTGGCACACATTTTCTAAAGGATGTGAAGTCTGAAACTCAAACCTATTCCATTTTTAGTGTCTTCAATCCTTTGCCAGAAAGCCAAACATTTCATGAGGAACAGACCAAAAATATGAGGCAAAAATCTGGACTGCTGAGAAGTATGACAACGTTGTTCAATCCAATTGTCATTTTTTTACACATAGGGGACTCGCTCCCTAAAAAAAAAAAGAATAGTTGTGTAAAATCTTACCATAACCATAGATGCCCTTCTCTTCCATATTGCTGCATTCATTTGGTGTGGGATTTTCCACCTCAGGCAATCTGACGTCGGCTGCTATACAAAAGCTTTTGCCTGGCTGCTGTAGGTGCATGGGACATCACACATAGGGCCATAAACCAGGGACCATAAATGTGACGTCGGCACGTACAGACCTCAGAAGCTGAAGCCCAGAGGAGTTGCCTGTCAGGAGAACAAGATGCCAACAAAAGTAACAAATGCCAATGTAAGGCTGGAGGGATAAGCCTTAGAAAGTGGAAGCAGTGGCCAGAGGCCAGATCCTGTAGTAAGAGAAGAATAAGGTGTATAGAGGATGGGAAGGAATACTGCAACATGGAAGAGAAGGACATCTATGGTTATGGTAAGATTTTACAAAACTATTCTATGTCCTTCTATTCAAATGTTGCAGTATTCATTTGGTGTGGGAGAGTACCACAGCTTAGGAGGAGAAATGGGAGGAGGTAGAGGTACAGGATTCCAGGAATCCTTCCAGGATTGCTGTAGCAAAGCCTACCCTACCCCTGGAGACTATCTAGTTTGCAGTGTTTGGTGAAGCTGTGAACTGTAGACCAGGTAGCTGCATCCAGGATGAAAGCTGTGCCCAAGCCTTTGAGAAAGGCCTTGGAGGTAGCTATGGCCCTGGTGGAGTGAGCTCTTACACCACGAGGCAAGACCTTGTCATAATGTGTGAATAATAAAAAGAATAGATTTCCTAATCCAACAGGAAATGGTTTGTTTGGAGCCTTGGGGTGAAAGGAGATAGAGTTGGTCAGACTTCCTGAAGGACTTAGTCTTGTCTAAGTAGAATCTCAATGGTCTATGTACATCTAGGGAATGAAGGATTCTCTCTGCATTGTTGGTTTGAGTTGGGAAGAAGGTGGGTAAGTGGATGGATTGGTTTACAGATAGTTCATTTACTACTTTGGGCATAAAGGAAGAATTTGTGTGAAGGGTAACTCTGTCATTATGGAAGGTGGTGTAAGGAGGGCAGGCCATGAGGGCCTGTAGTTCTGGACACTCTTCTAGTGGAAGAAATGGCCACTAAAAGAGTGGTTTTCCAAATGCACATTTGTAAGGAGGCTGAAAAGGGGGTACGTTGAGTTTTTCTAACACAAAGTTGAAGTCCCAGGGAGGAGGGATGGGTTTTCTAGGTATTCTAATATGAAGGACTCCTCTCAGGTAAGGTTTATTGTCCAGCCTGGAAAACAGGGGTGGCTGTAAGGGTAGGCAGGCTGAAAGGTGGACTTTCACAGAGGAGTAGGTTAGTCCAGCCTTAATGAGATCACAAACATAGTTAAGGACTAGGGAGGGGTCTGCCTGCATTGGGTCCCTGTTCTTAAGAAGGCACCATTTTGAGAATCTTTCCCATTTTGCTAGGTATGTCTTTCTAGTAGTTGGTTTCCTGGCCTCCCTCAGGATTGAGAGCACATCCTCACAGTAGAGCTGTCTGTATGGGATTAAAAGTTGATCACCCAAAGTGTTAGGTTGAGCAATTGCAGCTGACGGTGAACAAGAGATCCCTTTTGCTGAGATAATAGGTCCACCTTGTGGGGTAACTTGTGGTGATTGCCCTTGGCTAAAGAGTGGAGAAGGGGGAACCAGTGTTGCCTTGGCCAGTAGAGAGTCACTAGCAAGATTTTCGGTTGGTCCTTCTTGATTTTCAAAAGGACCTTTTGTATCAGTGGGAAGGGGATGAATGCATAAAGGAACATCCCCTTCCAAGGAAAGCTGAAGGCATTCACTCTCCAGGCTGATGGAGTATGATCTCTGCTGCAGAATTTGCTTAGTTGTCTGTTCTGAGGGGAGGCAAACAGATTCACTTCAGGTGTGCCCCACCGGTGAACTATGTCTAGAAAAGTTTCCCTGTTTAGCATCCATTCATGAAGGTGAGAGGATGTTCTGCTGAGCAAGTCTGCTTGTTTGTTTTACTGAGAGGGGATGTAAGAGGCCTGCAGGAAGAGATTGTGTTGGGTGGCTAGCTCCCAAATCTGTAAGGTTATCCTGCATAAGAGGTAGGCTTTTGTCCCTCCCTGTTTGTTCAAGTACCACATGACTGTGGTGGTGTCTGTAAGAATGTGAAGAAGGCCTGGTTGAAGAATGGGAAGGAAGGCCTGAAGGGCCAAGCAGGACTGCCGTCATCTCCCTGACATTGATGTGTTGTTTTTGAAGGGCAGGGGTCCAAGATTCTTGAACCCTGTAACCCTTTAGAGTTGCCCTCCACCCTAGATATGATGCATCTGTGTGCATGGATTGTGTAGGGGGAGGAAGCTTTAGGGGGATGCCTTGGTTGCAGAGGATTTGTTGGATCTACCACTTCAATTCTGACTTTAGACAGGCCAGAAGGGGGATTTGTTTGTCTAGGGAGTGTTGGTACTGAGACCATACATTGTTTAAATACCACTGAAATTTTCTCATGTGCAACCTCGGTAGAGGGCGCATGGGGATCGTGGCTGCCATGAGTCCTAGAACTTGTAGGAACTGGCTTGCGAAAAGGTGGGATACCCCCAGAAGATCTTGGAAGTGAGTTGAGAGAGACTGCACTTTGTGCTGTGGGTGGTAGGATCTCCTCAAATCTGATCTGATCCTTCATCCCAGGAAAACTTTGTCCTGCTGTGGGTGCAGGGAGGATTTTGGAAGGTTTAGGGTGAACCCCAAGTTGTACAGGATAGTCATGGTGAATTTTAGGTGACTTAGGAGCATGGTTTCTGATTCCAAAAGGCGGCGAATGTCGTCCAGCTAAGGGTATATTTGGATGCCCTTGGTTTGGCAAAATGCAATGGCAGAAGCCAGGCATTTTGTGAACACTGTAAATTGAAAATGTGAGGAAATGCCAGTAAATCTCAGGAATTTTCTGTGGGAGGGCATGACCTGAATGTGGAGAAAAGCTTCCTTAAGTCCAGAGTGACCATAAAGACTAGGGGTGGTATTAGGGGAAGGAGGGTTTGCAGAGAGAGCATCCTGAAGGATAGAACTTTTAGGAACCGATTTAGGTAGGATAGGTCTAAGTATTGGTCTCCAAGGACCATCCTTTTTTGAGTAGAATCCTTTTCCTCCTGGCCCACAGGGATTGTTCTATAGTTCCTAGGCAGAGGAGCTCCTGCAAAATATGTGGGAATAGGTGGAGCTGTTTTTTTTTTTTGGTGGGAAGAGAATGTTTTTTGGCCCTGGTTTTTCCTTCCAAGATAGGAAGTATCCTCTTTGAATGATGGAAAGGACCCATTGGTCTGAAGTGATGGTTTTCCAAAAGGGGAGGCAGTGGGGTAGGCAGGCAGACAAGGGAAGGTGGGCGAAGCAGCCACACTGATGAGGGGCCCCCTTTGTCGGGAAAGGGCTGTTTGGAGGGGGGATGGTTGTTAGTTGGTCTAGAGTAAGGCTGTCTCCTAGATCCTCTTCTCGGTCTGGAGGAGGAGGGATGAGAAGTGGAAGGCAACCTCCTGACAATGGAAGTTTTTGGAGGATAATTCCTGTAGTACTTAAGGAAGGGGGACACCAGCAAATGTTTGATGTCTTGCAGTTCTTTGCTTTTCTCTTGCAAGTTTTTGAAGAGCTCAGCTGAATTTTTGTCAAAAAGTAGATTGTGGTCCTGGTCCAGTGGAGTGTCCATAATTTTGGATATGAAATCCTCTGGAAGAGGTTGTAGGCATAGCCAGGAATATCTGTGTAGGGCAGATACAGAAGCTGCAGACCTGGTCGAAGCTTCTGCTGCATCACAACTACACCTGATGGAGTGTCTGGCTACTTGGGTAGCTAGGGACAGTTTTGATCCAATATCAGACTTAGGAGGACAATCAGGTGTAGAGGCTAGCAGGGTGGAGGCCAGGTCCAGAGCATATTTTACCATGTGTTTTTGGTAATTAATGGCTTTGAAAGCCAAGGTGGAGGAAGTATACACTTTGTTGCCTAGTCTGTCCATAGATTTACTGTCCATATCTGTGGGTAGGAGAGAGGCAGAAGGTACCTGTCTAGATTGTCTGTCAGGAGCCACAGCAATGACCACTGGGATCTGACAGTGGAGGTTTTACCAGGAATTTATGGTCATCAGGCACCTTATAAAACCTGTATGGTCTTTTAGGGGCTTGGGGCTGACAGGGTTCTTACAGAGTTGAATGCGTCCAGGAAGGCTGGGAGCACAGGAGGTATTGCTGAAGGACAGGGAGACTCCAGTTGCAGTAGTTCAAAATATCTCTTCTGGGTGGGAGACATCAGGGTAGTGTCCCACTTGAAGTACTCCTTAATTTTAGTTATATAGTCTCCCCAAAAGTTAAATCGTCAGAAGGGGAGTCCCCTTCAATGGAGTCTTCATCTGGGGAATAGTGGTCAACAGGGGAAGCAATTTGAGACACATAAGAGACTGATTCCTCTGAGGAAGAATCGTATTGGTATTGCTATTCTTCTCCCTCTTGAGTAGTTTGATGTTGGGGAGAAGAGGCAGAGGCTGGGTGAGGGCTGAGCACAGGGATGGTAGAAGGAGCAGGGCCTGTGGGCCTAAGGGCCATGAAGGCCTGCATAAGAGAATTTGTGAAAGACTGCCAATCTGGCTGTGCTTAAGAAGGAAGAGTGATATGTTTTGTCTTCTGTCTTTTCTTGGAAGGAGTAGGCTTCAGGGATGGCTTAGGGATTGAAGCTCGGCCTGCAGTAGGAAAAGACTTGGTCGGTCGTCCAAGAAGAGGTTTCCCCCTCTTGACGTCAGTTGGTGCCGACAGCTGAATATTCTCCGCGGACGTGTATTCTGTGGCTGCAGAAATGGCTTCCTCAGCGAGAGCCAATGGAGAAATCGGGCACTCCTTGGCCCCTATATCGGAAGCCAGCAGGACATCCGATAGCAGAGTGGCAGTAGGTATAGGCCTGGAAACTTTGGCCTTCCTCCTGGGCAGTTCAGGTTGGTCGACCAATTCTGGGTCCATCCTAAGGTTCATAGGTAGGTACTAGGCTAATGGCCCTAGGGCCTATATAAGCCTAGCCAAAAAGGTACCCTGGCTTTCCCCACCAAAGAAAATTATTTCCTGTGCCCCTGTCAAGCAGAGCCACAGAAGTGATCCCCGGGGTGAATTTCCTATTTCCCATCAAATCATCAAGATTTTTCTTGAAGAGTGCTAATGAGGAGCTCTGTTTGACATAGATAGGTAGTCTGTTCCAGAGTATGGGAAGTCTCCGGGACAGGAATCTATCCCTCCAGCATGTTCTGTTTATTGTGGTGACAAGGCTTAGGTCCCTAGAGCATGTAGCTCAGAGAGATTGGGATTTCTTTAAGTGGAGCATGTCCAACAGCTCTGGGTTTGACATAGCTTTGTATGTTAGGCAGGGACTGCCTTTGAGTAGGCGATATGCGATGGAGTAAAGCTGTAGTTTTCTGAGAAGGTCTGCGTAGGGCATCTGTTTGAGGCCAGTAATCCTCTTTGTGAGGTATTTCTGCGACCCTTCCAGTTGTTGTAGATGTCTTGTGAGGTACATACCAAAAGGGGCATTGTACTCTATAATGGGTCAAATGAGTGATGAGTAGAGGGGAACAATGACCTCTTTTTTTTTTCTGGATGAAAAACCTTTTTTGTTGAGGTGTGCCATGTAGAAGGATTTCCTGACCACTGTGGCGATGTGATTATCAAAGGAGAGACTACTGTCCACTTGTGTCCCAAGGTCTCTTATCACACTTCTGGTGCTAAGTAGACTACCACCTATGTGGTAGTTCATGAGTACAGAGTTTTTACCAAAGGGGATGACAATGCACTTTTTGGCAGTGAGCTTGAGGCCGTGGCTTTGACACCAGGCATCTGTCTCAGTGAGACCCTTTTGTAGGATGCCCACATCGTTAGGAGTTTCGATTATAGCTCCTAGTCTGCAGTCATCTGCGAACTTCATTAGCCAAAGACCTTCTGTGTTAGCCTGTACTTCAGAGACGTATATACCAAACAGAAGAGGATCCAGGACTGAACCCTGTGGTACTCCACTTGTCACTGATCTGAAGTCGGATTTGGAGTCTGCTACTTTCACAGTGTGGGTTCTGTCAGTGAGCCATTTGGCAACCCATCTTGTGACACAGGGATTTATACCTAGTTTAGTGAGTTTATCTATAATTCCAGAGTGGGGGATGGTGTCAAAAGCCTTGGCAAGATCTAGATAGGCTGTGTGAACCACTTTACCCTTGTCTATGGCTTTGGTGATTGCTTCAAAGAAGTCTATCAGGTTTAGGAGACATGATCTGCCTTTTACAAACCCGAACTGGATGGTTAGGAGACATGATCTGCCTTTTACAAACCCGAACTGAATGGGGTCCAGAGTTTGGAGATTACCAATGTCTTTGTTTATAAGTTCCATGATGATATGTTCCATGGCCTTGGAGACCAGGCTCGTCAGGCTAATGGGAGGTAGTTCCCAGGGTCCGTGTTGGCACCCCCCTTGTGGAGTGGGATTACCATCGCTGTGCACCATTCAGCAGGCACAATGCCTGAGGTGAGGCTATGATTGAACATGGTACTTAGGTGGGGTGCCAGTTTGTTCTGTAGTTCATGTAGAATGCAGCCTGCGATGTTGTCTGGTCCCATGGATGCTGTGCTTTTGGCTTTAGAGAGTGTGTTTTTTACCTGTGCAGCCGTGATTACAGAAACTTTGCATTCTTCTGGTACAGAGATGGGCTTTTTAGGGGGTGAGAGGGGGGTAAAGTTAGCACTGAATCTATCTGCCAGGATGTTGGCAATATCAGTTGGGTCTGTATATTTAGTGCCACTGTGCTGTAACTCAGAGCAGATCTGAGTGTTGCCATTGAGATTCTTGACATAACTATAGAATGCTTTATGGTTGTCTTTAGAATCAGTGGTGATTTTGTTTTTGTAACTAGCTTTGGACGATTTTATTAGGGATTGCAGCTTCTTACTGAGGCTGGCCGGGGAGCTCCTCCACGCATGGGATTTTACTCTCTTTTGCAACAGTTTCTTCCTTCTGTTGTACAGTTTGTTTATGGCAGGGGACCACCAAATTGGCTTCCTTTTTTAGAGGATAGCATCTTGGTTCTGTTTGGGATAGCATGATCCATGCACTCATGTAAGTGCTTATAAAGTGCAATTGTGCAGGATTCAGTAGTCATACCTGTATTGTCCATCTGCATGGGTGTCATGAAGTTCACCACTTCTGTCTTAAGAAGCATGAAGTTGGCTTTGGAGAAAATTTTTACCATGGTTTCCTTAATGGGGGGGGGGGGGGGGGCAGGATGTGGATATCTAGGGTAATTAGCTTATGGTCGGATTGGACCAATGAGGCGTTGACTTCAGGTGTGGAACACCAGTCACTCATGTTGGTAATGACTAGATCTAGGATATTGTTGCCCCTGGTGGGGGTGTGGATAAGCTGATCCAGGGCATTGGAGTTTATGAATTCCAGAAAGCGTTGAGCGAAGGAGTTGGTACATGAGTAATTTTCCCAGTTAATGGTGGATTAGCTGAAATCGCCCATTAGGGTGTTTGGTTGAACCCTAATATTTTTCCAGTACATCAAAAAAAGAGGAGTGGGAATCCTGGGGCATGGTGGGTGATCTGTAGCAAGCTACAATTTGGATTGCAGTTTTGCCCAGAGTTAGTTGCACTTGGATAACCTTGCCTGCATTATGCTGAGCAACTAGCCTGGAGGTGTGGATATCCTTAATGAATATGGACACACCTCTGCCTTTGGTGTTCCGGTCCAGGTTACATGGCCGAAAAGTGTGGTATGAGTTATATAGCCTGGTAGTGCAGGGGTGCTCTCTGCAGCCTTGAACCAGGTAATGCAGGGGTGCTCTCTGGAGCCTTGAACCATGTTTCACCACCGATCCCTCAAATATTTCCCCTAATTAACCTTATTATTATATCAGGGAATGTAGATGCTTCCTTTGCCCTACTCATAAAATCTCAGCTTACTCTTCCGAATGCTTTATCTGCATCAAGACGTACGAACAACAATGATATTTTCTTACATTCTGCTTCCCTCTGGGTCATCAATGTTTTGTTAATGTTATCAAATGTTTGCCTCCTCTGCACAAAACCACATAGTTCAGATCTATTAATTATGGCGTCACCTTTGCCATTCTCTTAACCATTATACGCAATACTTTATAATCACGGTTTAGAATTGAAATGGCCCAGTATGAAGCTAGATCTGATGGTTCTTCATCATCTCTAGGTATTATAGCCACCACAGCTTTTCTCCATGACGTTGGTGCTTTTCCTCCTTTTAAAATGCTGGTAAACAAAACCTTCTAGATCGTTATCACTTTCTTTCCTCCTAGCTTCCAAACAAAAAACATCTATCCCTGGACACTTTCCTGTAGATTGGTTATACATCACCATTTTTATCTCATCTCCTCCTATCTTAATTTTTAATAATTGATCCTCATCTACCTCTAACCTTGGCATAACATTTCCATTTGTACTTTTTTTTTAATTTCCACATTTCTCTTCTTTATAAGATTTTCATAACATTTCTGAAATATTTTTAATACCCCTACAGGATCTCTGGTTATATTCCTTGTTATAGGCCCCCTAAGCTTCGCAACAACTTTCTACTTTATGTTGCCTGAGCTGTTGCACTTAACATTGCTTTATTTTTATTTATTTATTTTTTTGCTATGTTGGTAGTTTTGTCATTTTGACATTGCCTAAAATATGTAAGGGGGTTGTAAAATTTTAGCCAATATCCGAAAGCCTGGCGGGAAAGGTGCAGACCATCCTTGGCAAAGCAACATGGTCTGTTAAACATGTCCTCCTATGCTGATAGATACTGGATTCCCCTGTTCTGTGGAGTGGCACCAGAAACTAAGACAAATATTAAAATCAGTCATTATCTGTTCATACTGTGGCATCATTCTTGGTGAAGGTAGAATGCTGCTCAATGTAAGGCATGTACCTGTCTGAGACACATATTCAGAGACATCCATAATGTCTCTTTTCATTAAGTCCACTGAGGTATGTCTCAAGTCATTTACACCCACATGGACTATGATAGAATCATACTAGTACCTGTAGTGCAGTGACTTGAGTGGGTGCGTGATATTGCAGATTCTAGCTAAAAACAAGCAACTAACAGTTGTCTTCACCTTGTCCAGTCTGAAGAGAGGAGCATGTGTGTGTCATACAATTGAATCCCTTGTGACAAGAGTACTAGGTAAAATGTTTGTTTGCCTTATGGTTTTTGTTCTTGGGGGATCACTGGATGTAGGCTTATGTGTGGTGTTAGGTGTTGCTTTTGTTGTATTCTTTAGTGATTGCTGAGGTGAGGTGTTGCCATTTGACGGCTTAAGAGGTCTTTAAGGTTTTGAGAGATTTCTCTGAAGTGCCTCAGGATAAGAAGGTATATGTGCCTGAGGGATGGTATAAGCAGCTTCACAGCCCCTCCCCTCTGTAAGAACTGGCACCAATATCCAAAGCACTATACGAGCATTTATATAGATGCATGGACTCAGGAATACCTGACAGGACTAAATCATCCTCCACAAAGAAGAGTAAACCTGTCTGGTGGACATCTGCAGTAAATAAATAGACCAAGAAGGAGCAGGTGCCCAATTGGAAGCAATGTCTCCTTAGCCTGAACAAGCAAATAAGAGCACTAGTGAAATCCTCCAAAGCAAAGTTCGAGTCCAAATTGGCCACATCTACTAGAGACAATCATAAGGCCTTCTTCACATATCTCCGCAACCTCAAAGGAAGCCCCCAGATCTGCTCAGAACTGGTGGTCAAGGACAGCACATATACAAATGCCATAGATATAGCAAACTTGTTGGCTGACAGATTCGGCAAAAACTTTACCCATCTGTCCCATCAGTAAATCAGGACATCCCCAGTACCTGTCCCCTTCTCCTTATATCTAGGGAACAGGTAATCACTGCTCTCTCAAAGGCAAAAAATACAGCCTCCATGGGACCCGACAACATCCCAGGCTGCATCCTACATGAACTGAGGGCACGAACTTGCAACACCATTACGCACCTTATTCAACCAAAGCCTGAGTACTGGCTTCATGTCAGCTGAGTGGAGGACAGCCATACTCATCCCTTTACACAAAGGTGGAGCATCCACTGATCTGGGAAATTACAGACCCATAAGCTACTGCCTGATATGCAAGGCTATGTAATGGATTACCGGGTCTATATTAGAACACCGAACGTTCAAAATTTCGAGTGTTCTAATATGACCCGTTTTCAGCAAACTCTGAAAATATCAAAGAAACAGAAAACCAAATTTTTTCGGAAAGAATTTGGTTGTCCGTTTCTGTTGCTTTGGTATTTTCAGCACTGTGGTGGAAAGTTACGGGTCAGGTTCGGCTAAGTGTGCGATTGTGTGGACGTGAGGGTTAGGGCAGGTTAGTTGAGTTAGGGTTAGGGCGCGGGTCAGGTAAGTGTGTGATTGTGTGGATGTGAGGGTTAGGGTGTGGTAGGTGGGTCAGGGCACGGGTGAGGTGACTGCGCGATAGTGACGGACCTTAGGGTTAGGGTTTGGGTTAAGGTAAGTGGACAGTTAGTGGTGTATGTATAGTTTAGTGTAGGGTTAGGTGTAAGAGTTTAGGTGTATGTGTGTGGATTGCTGTTTGTTTGGTGTGCTTGTGTTGTGTGTATGTGTTTTAAAACAGCAAATTTTTTCCCTAGGAAAAACATTCGCTGTTTTGAATGTTAGATGTTTTAAATTTTCAATTCATACGGTTCGATATTAGAACACTCAAAATTTTGAATGTTTGGTGTTCTAATATAGACCTGGATTATCATGGACCTCATTAACAACGACATTGGCAAAGTCCAAACACTTAATCCCACACAGTTTGGCTTCAAGGGGAGGTCATGTCTGCTAAATTTGGTTGACTTCTTTGAGACAGTCACCAAAGCCATGGATGAGGGGAAGACTGTGCACACCACCTACCTTGACCTGGCCAAAGCCTTTGACACTACTCCCCACTCAAGCATAGTAGATAAACTCTCTCACCTAGGCATCAATCCATATGTTACCAGATGGGTAGCAAACTGGCTCACTGATAGAACCCACGTAGTCAAAATAGGGGAAGCCACCTTAAGCAGTAGACCCGTAACAAGCGGCGTACCCCAGGGTTCGGACTTGGAGCCTCTGTTATTTGGGATATACTTTTCTGAGGTGCAGACCAAAACCAGTGGGCTATGACTGACCAAGTTTTCAGATGACTGCAAGCTGGGTGCTGTCATGAATTCCCCTAGTGATGTGGACATCCTCCAGGAGGTTCTCGCTCAGCAAATGACTGGTGCCAGAAACATGGCCTCAAGCTGAAAACCAAAAAAATGCATCATCACCCTCTTTAGGGAGAGTGACATACCCACAAATTATCACATTAATAACAACGTTCTAAGCACTCAATCAGTCGTGAGAGATTTGGTACCCAGTTTGATAGCAACCTGACTTTTGACTACCATGTTGCTTCAGTGGTACGGAAAAGCCTTCTACATGGCCCATCTCATAAGGAAGGGTATCTCATCCAGGAACAAGGAAGTAATAATATCTCTGTATTCTTCCCTAAAAAGGCCTATTATTGAGTACAACACACCTTTCGGCATGTACCTTGCAAAGCACATGCAGCAGCTGGAGAGACTACAGAGGTTCCTCACCAGGAGAATCCAGGGCCTCAAACATCTACCATACACAGATAAGCTAAAAGCCTTATCCCTCTACTAAATTTCATACAGAATCCTCAGAGGTGACCTCTGTCTGGCATACAAGGCAATCATGGACCCCACCTTGATGGGACTGTTACATATCCACAAGCCAAGCTTCACTCGAATAACCCACACGTGTGGCCTTAGCCTGGTCTGTGACATGAACAGGACTTGTTGGCGAGACAGATGAGTGTCCCAGAGACTCCCTCATCTATGGAACAGACTCCCTCTCCACATCAAACAGAGTACCTCTTTAACTCTTTTTAAGCGCAACCTGGATAACTAGATGGGAAACAGAAAATATACCCTTAGGATTCCACCCATGTCCCTGCTGGAAAGGGGCTTTGGGTGCTGATTTGTCTAAACATGGGCTAAACTCTTGGCTAGGCTTATAAGGGCCTCAGGGCCAATAGCCTAGTAACCTATGAGCCTATGATCATATGTGTGTGTGGTGAGCAGTATGTGTGAAGGATGTAATGTGTGTGTTCTTGACAACATTGTTTGTAAGTGAGATTTTTGCCGCCAAGGAAGTTACATATGTGCATCTCTCACATACTGTGCTAAGTTTCTTTAAGGATTAAACGATTGCTTGGGTATAAGAGGCAATTGCTACATTGTCTCAGGATGTCAATATCTATGACACTGGCCACAGAGACATTAGGAAATTGCAAATCTATGTTGTCAGGACTGTATTAGGGTTGGGGTTTTATGGTTAGGGACTTGGCTTTACAGGGGTCACCTGAGTGGTGTCTAGGATTAAGATTAAATATTAGATTGTGATATGTTCTGCTATTATGCTGTTTGATGTGTTAACTGGCTGCCCTAAGCTTAGTTCCATTGAAAGTCTTTCTGTGTTACAAGTTGAACCCATATATACCATCTATATAGGTTTGCTATTATACAGGGTACTGCTAACTGACACTGTGCAGTGAACAGTGAAAACATACCTAATTTACAGCAGATAGAAAAAAAGATGATAACTAACTCCTGTGCCCTCTGCCCAATAAACAACTACAATTTGAGATCCCTGGAGTGCTTCCCAAGTCAAAGAACACCTTCTGCCACAAGATGTACGATCCTGGAATTAAGCAAACGTAGCACTCAAGTGCAGATTAACACCAAACAACTAAGTCCTTAAAAAGTCTTCTGGCTAATGAAACAATCTCACTTTAAACCTTCCTGTGCATTTTCCAACTCAAAAATAGCAGTTCTGGTCTTCTAATGTAAAAACAAAATTTGGTTAGCCAAAAGTGAAAAGGTACCAACTAGCTACAACAAGTAATTGTCACTTCAAGCCCCACTGTGTGTTTCCCAACTCAGGCAGACCAGGCTAGCTTTCTACTGCCACTAGAATTGCAGACTCAGCCTTCTTAATGTAAAAACACACTTTACTTAGGCAAAAGTTAAAAGTATCGGTACAAATCAAAGCCAAAAGTTAAAAGTATTGGTACAAATCAAGCTACTAGCTACAAGTAATTCTCACTCAAGCCTAAACCTGTATGTATACCAACTCAGGCAGACCGGGCTACTGTTCTTCTGCCACTACAACTGCAGTCCCAGTCTTCTTAATGTAAAGACACACTTAAGTTAACCTCAAATGAAAAAGTACCAGAAAAAAGGGGATACAAATGTAGACAAGTCAGCAATGAGCACATACACACTTTGAGGCAATTTCAAAGTCTAAGTATGGGTCTTCCTTTCTTCTGTCAGTAACCAGTAAGATAAGCAGAGGAAATTAGGCTGGTAAGAGCTTCTAGGGCCAGATATACAGAAGATGAGACTGGGAGGAGCTTCCAAGGTCAGATGTAAACTGGGGCAGGCAGCTCAAAAACTTTCAAATATAAAAGCAAAGCATGAATAGGGTGGGTGGTGAACAAATTCAGCAAAGAGCTAGTAAAATGCGATTAAATGAGGGCCCATTCAAACACCTAGGCCCAGCACAGAAGCCAAAATCTACCTTATCTTTACGATTTGTGTCCTCAAAATTAATGTAAGAAGCTACAGACATGTTACTAGCACCAGGAGTGGATTCCCACAACCTGCTTTCATTTCATAAGATTAAAACAGACATTTTGGCTTACTTAGACCCACCTAGAAATAAAAAAGAAAAAGAACAGGGACAGGCCTGGCTCATTCATCACAGACTGAATCTTTACAGAAATCTTAAGGATAACAAAATTACATTACTGTTTTATCATTAAAATTGCTTTCTTTACGGTGCCATTAAATGCAAAAATTATTCAACTACATTAACCATAGGTAACAGCCACTGCAAAACTACAGTTCTTTCCTTATTACTTAACATACAAAACAACATAACTATCATACTTCTAGAAGCATTAATAACTTTAAATTATAGTCACCATTTTCAAACTTAGATATTTTTTCTGTTTTTACTTGAGAGACCTCTCCCTCTCCCCAGCAAAAACCTGGTGAAAATGAATGCCATTACGACTCATCAATTTCTCTGAAGGTGAGCATATTCTGTGCAAATCTAGATCTGGAAAGGCTCCAGATGTGTATGGTTATTCAGCTAAGACTGACATTATTCTACTCTCATACCTTGGCTCTGCTTGTCACAGTATGCTGTTTCGCTCAGGAAAGTCACCTATCACCAATCACATACAAAGGATATTCATTTATAATCTAACGTTGGCACCAGGAGTTATTTACTACGGTTAAGTTTCGCTTTGGCACCATGCCCACAATATATCCAGCCTAGGCTTGTATCAAATAGGATTTTATGACTTTATTAACCAGAGACAGAACCAGAAGTAATCAAATGCTTTAGACACAGAAAAGCCAAGTGACTGCATGATACTGACCCTTCCAATGCTGAACTTCTAAAACAACATTTTACAGAGTCATAAGGATATTATAGCTATTGTAAAAAGCTGAATCAAACAGGTTAAGGGTTACCAAGTTTCCCTGTTTCAGTTTTTTAATCAGTTGATAAAGAATACAAAGATGACCTCTTGAACCAAAGCTATCTCTGCCTTTTGCACAAAATCCGTAACTGATTTAATAAGTAAAGTACCATCAATTCTATGAGCCTCTATTTAGAGGGTACATTTTTCTATACAAGTGACCCAACAAAACTTTTTTCTTCAGGTTTGTAAGAATAGTTTAAAAGTAGTGTCAAAAATTAAGTAAGCAAAGCCAGGACTAACTAACACAGCCTTTAAAGCCTCTGAATTGTACTGCGAGATAAAGAAATGAACTATGAAGTCAGAGCTACTGAAACAGATATTTGATAAAGAATTATAACTCCAGCTGAGTAATATTTTTTATTTCTTTTCAGCATCAGATTTATCCAAATTTACAATCAGCTGCAGATTTATTTATTTATTTTTTATGGGGGGGGGGGTGCATTTTACAAAGAGCTGGATCCCATGCTGTTTTACTTTAGCATACCAGTCTGTCATAAGCTACTAACCTGCACTCTGTTTTTCCTGTCATCTAATCAATCAGCTGCTTGTTATAAAGTTTTCAAGTACTTAAGATGAGCAGATGATTAGAAGAGTGTAGCTTCCGCATGTAAACATAGTTCATGACTTTTACGTGTTCTTTCTGTTACAGGTCTTAACATACAGCATAACAGTTCGACTCATACCACTACTAAGAGTACCTAACAAATATATTTTACTGTGAAGTACAATTCTCAACAAATATATCCTTAATAACAAAGTGAAAAAGGAAAAAAAAAAAGAAAAAAAAAAAAATATATAGATATATCTATCTATATATATATATATATATATATATCTATATCTATCTATATATATATATATATATATATATATATATATATATATATATATATATACACGTGCAATCCTCTACTTAACTAAATTCCCTTTGTCCACAGACATGGTTACATACCTGATGGCAGAGTGGCCCTATACAGATTGTAACACCAAGAATTTAATATATTACGCTAAATGCACAATGTGTGAATCTTTCTACATTGGGAAGACCAACAGAATGTTTAAAGAAAGGATTCTAGATCACATGGGGGACATATGTAATCAGAAGAGTATGAGTGCATTAGCTCAACATGTTACAGAGAATGGGAGCAGGCACAATTTTAAGTTTCTTGTATTAGAATTAGTGTCTGAAAATTTGAGGGATGGGGACTTTAAGAATATTACTGAAAAGAACGAAATGAATACTTTTGATAGGAAATGTATTTCCAGTGCTGAATGAACTTTATTTATTATTATTATTCTTAACTGGGATAGTCCAACTGGGTTGTATAACCCATTTTCAGCGGAGGCCTGGGGAGAAAAGCTCCACAACTTGACATAAAGATTGAAATACATGTATAGACATTTAAGTTAGTGCTCTGCGAGTTGCATAATATAGAGCAAGAAATTGCAATTGTTGTAGGATTTACAAGATCTTAAGGCTCTTAAAGCATTATGCAATGAAATATAGGACTATGCAGGGATTTACAAGATTTTTCAAGACATCATAAAACTTAAAACTCAACAATACTATATATATATATATATATATATATATATATATATATATATATATATATATATATATAACATTAATATTAAGTTATGTCATGTGAACTCATTCTTGAATGTTGTTGCGTCTTTCAGCTTTTCCCGGTTAGGGGTCGCCACAGCGGAACTCCGGTCCGCTAATGATTGGCTCATTCTTGAATATTCCTATTAAAAACATTTTCTAACTTAGAAGCATGCATTTCAACAATACTACTAATGGACATCGCCTCATTAAGACCTGGAGCTTTACTTGTATTCAAACGAATTTGCTAGATGAGCTCAATTGCAGTTTCACATTGCAATAGGATCTGTACAATGCATTAGAACACTACTTTGAAAAATGTAACCAACCAATACAGCACCTGATAACTTCCCTGGAGAATACCTATCCATAGCTGCTGAAGAAATAGCTTAGGCAATCACATTTCTAATAAACAGGTTAATAAATGAATAGTGCCAAAAAATTGTTATCAGTTTTTATTACAACTTCCATAGACTAGCCACCACAGTTGAAACAATACATTTCTGACTTACTGACATACTAGTGAATAACTACATTCATACCCAAGTTAAGAACCACCTAACAAAAGACAAGCTTATCTCACCAATTTAACATGGTATTCACCTACACTCAGTCTATGTACGTCTATGTAAGCCAGCAACACAACGTCTGCCACTTCAGACATTCTCAAATTCAAAAAGGATGCATTCTTGCACCTTCTGCTTTCCATCACGTAATGCTGCTAAGTGACATTGCATGATATGGTATCATTTTCCAGTTTAAACACGCAGAAAATCCAAGCACAAACTGTATCACAGACCAATGATGAAACAACACACATGAAACCTCAAATCTGATAAACAAAAAACTTGCACTGAAGAAACAAACATGGCCAAGCACTTTCATCCCACCATTCTGATGAAGTCCCGAATAGTGTGGTGAAAGCGCTCAACCATATTTGCTTCCTCAAAACAAGCCCCCTACCCATCAGACTTGAAGTTTCCTGTGCACCATCCCATCACCAGTCTATAATACAGTTTACTCCTGGATTTTCTGCGTGTTTAAACTGGAATACATCATTTTGAAGGGTTTTTGTGCTACTACAATTACTACAGCTTTTGCAGTGTGATACCATTACATAAGCTGAAGTGAGCTACTTTTTCTCTTCACCTGAGGTACTAAGTGAGCCTTTCTTCTAGGTTTTTCTAGGTTTACATGTCTTTTGCTGTCCATGTTACTTTACATGGTTTCCTGGCTGGTGACACTGTTGCTAGCCACAAAACCAAATTTGTTTACATTTAAATGCTGTACGGGGCATGAATATGTAATTAGCTCTGCTGCTCGTTGCGAAAACAGGTAAACTCCATATAGGCTTTGTGGTTAGCCTACACATAGTTTATTTTGTCTTTGAAACTGGTTCTCAAGTCTCGGCCCCTTAAACATTAATATTTAAATTGAAAAAATGTGAAATAGGACCAACGGAAGACCACTGACACTGCTGTGTAAAGCTAAACTTTACACAGCAGTGTCAGTGGTCTTCCATTGGTCCTATTTCACGTTTTTTCAAGTTACCAAGTTTTTAGTTTCGTGAATTGGTGTTTTTTTTGTTCATTAATATTTAAATGTCAGAGAGGTGTGTACCTTTTTTCATGATACTATTGGTTCTGATAAGTTTTCCATGTCACTGTTTTAATATTCATGTTTTTAAAGGGATGTGTTTTTACAGCACATCTTTACTGGCCAGTTCCTTGTTTCAGAGGGCTATGTTTATAGATTGGAAGATTGTTTTCAGTGGGGAATATCTTTTTGAATTTTCTATACATATATGTGAGTGGTTTGTGTAACTTTTTATATGGTCTGAAGAAGCAGGTTTTGTTTTCCACGAAAGCGCTTATCTTTTTTACTGAAATTCAGTTAAGTTTTTTCCAAAAAAATTTCCTTGGCCAAATGTAAGAGATGTGATGGGGAAGAAAGAAGTAACTGGGAACATATGTTTTGGGAGTGTAATGTGTTGGCAGACTTTAAAAATTCCCTACAAAACTGTCTGTCAGAAATATTGAATGGGCAAATGGGTGCAGCCAAGGAAATTATTTTTTTGATCATGGATACAGGATGTGAATGTCTTAGACATAGTAATACCTTGTGAAGTATTAATTCTGGAGGTTGCCAAAAAAAAAAAAAAAAAATAGGAAATGGAAATCAAAATCGAAACCAACTGTATTTGAAGTAGTGAATACTGTAACAGATAAAAGAATCGCAAATGGAACCTTTAGAAAAGGGTTGGAGCAAATTACATTAAAAAAATGGAAACTGTGGGACCAATACATGCAGAATAATATTTTGGAGAAGGGGTGAGGTTTATAGGAAGGTGGGAACTGAGCAATTTATATAACATTGGACTGATAATTGTACTAAATAATATATGTGATGTATGTTGTTTGTAACTGTGAACATGTTAATATGGTTTGTTTTCTTAAGTGATGATTAAATAAAGGTGATAAAAACAACAGATTATTCAGACAAGATATGCACTGTAGAAAACATTTCTGCACCTTTCTTACAGGACTAAATGGTCATCTTTCAGTAATGACGTACATTCTTACACCCCAATCATGGTCATAAAAAGTTTTAAAGAAGGATAAAATCTTCACACTTTCTGGAAGTAATATGTACAAAGATTGTATGTGGAACAGTACAGGATCTTCCAACAGAAAACCCTCAAAATGAACGCATAAGGTGACAAAGTCTGTAATCTCCTGCAAATCTGCAAAGCCAGCACTTTCTTTTGAGAATAATATTTATATATTTATTTGCAGTTGGTTTACCAGGATAGTCCAGTGGGCATAGAAGAACCCGTTTTCAATGGAGTCCTGGGGAGAAAATCTCCAAAAACAAAATAATAATTACAAACAAAAATTACAATCAAAGCTTTTGTTATAGTATGTACAAAAGTACTAGTAAAAACATTGCATTTAAACATACAATTTCTAAAGCAAAAATGACAAAGTTTTGGCTATACTAATTACAGTTAAAATATTTCATTTAACAGAGACCATTTCTGAGATAAAAAGTGTCAGCACTGTAAATATAGAGTAGTTGTTTACACATGGATTGGTTCCAGCTAAAACCATGTATGGAATTGGAGAAGACCGAGATGAAGAGAGAAGAGTTTAAGAGGGGTGGGAGCAGGAGCATTCCCACGGAGATATAAGGTGAGTGCAGTGAGTTTTTAAAGGAAGCGAGGTTTGCGGTGGTACGGATGGATGGAGGTAGGGAGTTCCATTGACGTGCGAGTGAAAAAGGATAGGAGATTTTTGCCTGATGGATGGGTAGGTTTATGCAGTTCTATTAGGTTTTGATTGTTAGATCTTAAGAGCCTTTCAGGGAGGTGCATTTTGAAGGTTTAGATTAGGGAGGGACAGAGGGATGGAGTGAAAATGAGGTTGTGGGCATGAATGAGTTGAATATAGGAGAGAGAATTGGGCAGCTCTAACAGCTTTAATTTATGAAGGGCTACACAGTGATGGGTAGAAGACTTTTGTCTAATGGTAAACTTTGCAATTTTGTAATAGCAAGAGGAGAGTTTTGTCTTAAGAGAGGATTGTAGGTTCTGATGAAATCTAGCTTATCTAGATGAAAGCGCTTAACCTACTGCATTCTATCTCTGTTGTACGTGTCTACAATAAAAGAACAGATCTGTGGTATATCCTTTGTTCCTGTTAATTTCCTAGCCTCTTGTGGGCTGCATTCAGTGTGTTTCAGCGTTGTTCTCAGGAATTTTTGTGTGTATACAGGATTGTAGGTTTGTTAGCACCATAAAGAAGACAGGGGATGAGATATGTGGTAGAGAGAATGAACTTGGTAGAAGGAGTAAGGTAGCGACTGTGGCGGTAAAGCATGCCAAGTTTCTGGTGTTTTTTTTTTTTTTATTTATTTGAAGGTGAAAGTTGAATTTGAGATGGTCATCAATGTGGACACCTAGTAATTTAGCCACAGATACTAATTCAAGAGATGTATTGTTTTGGCTTTTGATGGAGAATGATTTTTTGTCAATAATGATTGTTTTTGTAGGGGTAAATAACATTAGTTTGGTTTTTGAGGCATCAAGTGCTAGGTCTAACATCCATTGCTCAGTGGTAGAGAAAGCTTCTTGTATGAGCTTTATGAGTGTGGGGAATGGACGTGGCAGAACAGATTATAGTTGAATCGGCGTACTGGATACGTTTTGCATTAGGGATTGAGCAATGGAAATCATTTATGAATATATTGAAGAGGAGGGGACCCAGTATGGAACCCTGGGGGACTCCAGTGGGGGTAATCAAGGAAGGAGGAGGTGTCTTTTTTCCATTTGACTGCTTGCTGTCTATTTGAGAGAACTATTGAACCAATTGAGGGTGGAAAGGGATAGGTTTAGATTAGAGAGTTTAGCTAGGAGAAGGTTGTGAGATATTGTATCAAAGGTCTTAGAGAGGTCAAGTAGGAGGGTGGATATTGTGCAGCCAGAGTCATGGGCTTTGTTAACAATTTAATATATTGAACAAAATACACTATACAAAGCCTTGTACTCTGCTAGTTATTTTTTCCATCTGCAAGAAATAACATCTGACAGGATTCCAGTATATTTGACTACCTATTTATTAATCCACTGAGTTACAAATGGGATATATGTAAGGGATTTAAGTCCATCAGTAAGCCTGTTCATAACAGTATAAAATGTTTTTGCTAGATCCAAGTGCACAACAGCAAAAGGGAAATTTCACATCAACTACTGACAATCATAAAAATGGGTTTGTGAGTTAAAATCTAGATACAGTAAATAAGAAGTTATGTACTCACCATAACGTTCCATCTGAGTAGGTAGCTTCATTTGTCTGCAACCTGTGGGTCTTGGATCCGATATCAGATCCGAGCCGGCAACTTGTTTCAAGCTAATGGATCCGAGCTCCTAGCTCCTCCCCTCACCCATAATCCCCTGTTAACCCTCCATGACCTCAGATCGAGTTTGCCCCTCAATATTTACCCAGAAAAATGGGTATCAAACTACAAATAGATCCGAAGAAGGCCAGGGGGAAGGAGGGGGGGATGGTTGCAGACAAATGAAGTTACCTACTCAGATGGAACGTTATGGTGAGTACATAACGTCTTAATCTGAAGTAGGGAGTTAATTTGTCAGCAACCTGTGGGACAGAGTCCCCAGCTACCTGCACCTTGGGTGGCCATCATGGAAGGATATTGCGAAACACTGTAGAGCCAAAGGATGCTCTCCCTCTAGAAATCACGTCCAGTTTGTAGTGGTTAATAAAGGTATGAGATGAAGCCCAAGTGGCTGCCGAACAAATATCATCCAATGGAACTCTAGACTTGAAGGCCGCAGAAGTAGAAATGGAGCGGGTGGAATCAGCACGAACTCCTTCGGGTGCGGGTCTCCCAGAGGCTTGATACGCCAATGGGATACATTGAGAAATCCAGCGTGATAAAGATACTTTTAAAATCGCTTTCCCCAAATTAAATTTGGCAAAGGAAATGAACAGCTGGTCGGATTGTCTATGGCCAGCTGTTCTATGAGTATAAAAGCGAAGCTGCCTATGAACATCTAATGAGTGCAGCTTGTACTCTCCCTTATTCTGATATTTAGGGAAGAAAACTGGTAAATTTATGGATTGATTTATGTTGGTTTCTGATGCTATCTTGGGAAGAAAAGAGGGACTGATCCTGAGGTACACTCTGTCTGGGTGAAAGATCAAATAAGGGGGCTTCACAGAAAGAGCTTGAAGCTCTGAAACTCTTTTTGCTGAAGTGATGGCTACAAGGAATGCTGTTTTCCAAGACAAGAATTTGAGATCTACTGAAGCAGCGGGTTCAAAAGATGGAGCAGTCAAGGCTTGAAGAACTAGTGCAAGATCCCATGGTGGCACGGCTTCCTTTATAGGGGGTCTAAGTAAGAAGGTGCCCTTGAGAAAGGTTTTACACAACTTGGCCGACATCAAAGGCCCTGTATCATGTCCCACATGGTAATGTGATATGGCTGCCAATTGCACTTTGACAGTTGAACAACTAGCGCCTTCCTGAAAGAGTTCGGTTAGGAAGTCTAATATGGACGGAAGAGGAGCCGTAAAGGGATATAGATCATGATGCTCCGCCCAGATGGAAAAACGTTTCCATTTACTGCGGTACACTTTCCTGGTGGAGGGCTTATGGGCTGCCACAAGGATGGCTTTGACTGGTGAAGAGATACCGGGAGTCCTAACTAGGAGCGGAACTGGAGCAACCAAGCTGTCAGTTTCAGATTGTCCAGGTTTGGGGTCGGTAAGTTCGACGGATGGGAGATGAGATCCAGACTGGGATCTAGAATCCAAGGAGGATTCACAAGGTGAGACCACAGGTAAGGGAACCAAATTTGCCGAGGCCAGAATGGGGCAATGAGGATCATCCTGCTCCCCAACCGTGAGGCTTTCTGTAAGAGTTGCAGCATCAGGGGTAGAGGAGGATAGGCATAAAGTAGACCTGGTGGCCAAGCATGCACCAGAGCGTCTCTTGGAGTTTCCCCTGGAGGGGAGCGTCTCTTGGAGTTTCCCCTGGAGGGGGAATTAGAGCGAAGAAATTGCAGCATTTGGTGTTTGATGGAGACGCAAAAAGATCGCAGCAGAGTTGCCCCCATATTGCAAATATCTGCTTCGCTACTAGTGGATTGAGAGACCACTCGTACGGGGTAAGAAGGGTGCGACTGAGCTTGTCCGCTAGGATGTTGGTCCGTCCCGGAATATGCATTGCAATCAGAAAGCGGTTGGTGGAGATCGCCCATTCACACACTCTCATGGCTTTGCGGCATAGAGGGTAAGATCTGGTTCCCCCCTGTTTGTTGATGTACCAGACAACCGACATGTTGTCTGACTGAATTGTAATCGTTCCTATGGGGAGGAGATCCTGAAGTGCTTGCAACGCGAACAGCACCGCTCTCATCTCCAGAACGTTGATATGCAGGGAGGTCTCTGTGTCGTTCCACGTGCCTTGGACCGTCCTGCCTGAATAATGCCCCCCTCAGCCGAGGAGGGAAGGCGTCCGTGATCACCGTGGTGAGAGGGGGAGAGGTGCAGAAGGGACGGCCCGTATGGAGGTCCGAGGCTTGGAGCCACCATAATAGAGCCCTCCTGCAAGCCTTGCTGATAGCAATGGGGTGGTGAAGAGGAAGGGATAGAAAAGACCATTGCACTAGAAGTGTCCATTGCAGTACCCGCATGTTCAGACGGGCGCATGGAAGAAGCGTAATCGCTGCTGCCATGGAGCCTAGTGCCCTCAGGACCAATTCCGCTGGTGAAGTCTCTGATTGGAGGATAGCCCGCACATGGAGTTGCAAATTCCGGATTCTCTCGGAAGTTAGGAAGGCTCGTAGCTCTCTGGTGTCTATTCTGGCACCTATGAATTCTATGACTTGTGTTGGAGCCAGAAGGGATTTGTCGACATTGATGGTAATACCTAACTGTGGGGCTAGGCGGAGAAAGAAGTCTCTGGCTGAGCAAAGTAGATGCCTTGTTGGGGCGGTCAGGAGCCAGTCATCCAGGTATGGAAAGACATGTATTCCCTGGAGTCTCAGGTGGGCCGCAATCACTGCTAATACCTTGGTGAACACCCTGGGGGCTGTGGTGAGGCCAAAGGGAAGGACCCTGAACTGATAGTGACTGGCTTCCCAGCCAGAAGCGGAGGAACCTCCTGGATCGTCTGTCCATTAGAATGTGGTAGTACACATCCTTGAGGTCTATAAGGTACATCCAATTGTTCTCCCTTAGAAGGGGGAGAATATACTGAAGAGTGACCATTCGGAATTTTTCCTTGGTTACTGACAGGTTTAAGCAGGAAAGGTCTAGAATCGGTCTCAAGTCCCCTGTCTTTTTTGGCACCAAAAAGAACCTGGAGTAGAAGCCTAATCCGAGCTGGTCTTGGGGACAGGCTGGATGGCTCTTTTTCTTAGCAGCTGCTGAATTTCTGCGGCTGCCGGCTCCCTCTGATTGGGTGGTACATCGCGGAGGTTTTTGAATTTGGGGACATGGAGTAATGGTATTTTGTACCCTCTGGATATAATGTGAAGCACCCAGCGGTCTGTCGTGATGGACTCCCATGCCGCTAGGTGTTCCGAGAAGCACCCCCCGACTGCCTCCAGAGTGGAGCAGCCAGGCAACCCTTCAGGGCTGCTGCGCGGGCCACTCAGAGAAAGGTTCTCTGGACCCAAAGTTTCTCGGAGCCCCTCTGCCCCTGGGGCGGCATCCTCCCTGTCCTCCTCTGCCACGGTAGGACTGGTTGTCCGGAGCGGGTTGGGAATGTTGCGATTTCCGGAACCATATCTTCTTCTGACCCTTTTGGTTCTTCGAAAAGGACCGCTGGGGTGCAGAGAAGTGGACTCCGATGGCAGACAACGTCTTCCCATCCTTCTCGCTCTGGACAAGTGTCTCGCGAACCATTTTGCCAAACAGGGCAGAACCATCGAAAGGGGCGTTCGCAAAGGACGCTTTAAAAGGCTCCGCAAAGTCACAATGACGGAGCCAGGCCTGACGTCTCATGACTAGGCCTGCTCCGCTATCCCTAGCGGCTCCCTCTGTGGCGTGGGACAATAGCCGCATAGAGGTATTTGAAATTGATCTCAGAGTGGCCATTCGGGTGGAGTACAATTGCTTGTCATCCGCCGACATGGACTCAGGAGGGGAGGCAGCGTATTCTTTGATAAGATCCCGCTGCATCCTGATGACATGTGCCATATAGTTCAGAGACCTTACCGAGAAGGTCGCTGAACTAAAAACTCGCTTCCCTAAGCGGTCCATCGAGCGGGACTCCTTTCTCGGTGGATGGACTGAGGGGCTCTCCTGAGCCAATTCCCTCTTTGTGGCTGCCGCCGTCAACATGGCATCTACGGGGGGGCCCTTACTCCAGTGTGATCGGTCTGAGGGGGGGGGGGCTAAGTATTTTGTCCGGGCATTTTGGTATTGGCTCCACGGTGTCCGGATCCTTCCACGCCCTGGTGGTAATGAGGTCCACCAGGGGGTTGGCCGGAGGGGACACCCAAGAGGTAGACGGGCCTGCTTCGAATGCCTCCAGAAACACGGACTCATCAAGGGAGGGCTTTTGGGCTGACCACCCCCCTCTAATATGCAACATTTCCATGATGTCTCCAAAGGAGACATCTTCAGGGGGTGACCTTGGGGAACCCTCCGTATCATCTAAGTCCGTGTATGTGGTAATGGACTCGGGGGAGTCCAGGTGCCTCCTTTTGCACCGATGTTTCCGAGGGACCTCCTCGGTGGGACTGTCCGAAGAGGGCTCATCCACGGGTTGTTGTTCCTCCACGGGAACTAGCTGGAGGGCTTGGGCAGGCTGTCCAGATGGACGGATGATGGAAGACAGACCCTCATACAGTGGGGGTACGGGTGGATCCGAAGCCCGGGTCGGGGATCTGGAGGACCTCGACAGTACCCTCTCCACTACCTCAAAACCCGAAGGAGCAATCTCCTCGGATCCGAGGAAGGGATTGGGGTCGGAGCCGATGCAGTCAGCACCAAGGCAGAGGTGTGCTCCGACGCCAACAGCGCCGAAGACACAACTCCCTCGGATCCGACGCTCAGTCCTCGGCCCCGAGAGCTCGGGTCTGACAAGCTCGAAGGTATAGTCGGCGTCGAAGAGACAACCGCTATCGGCGCTGACAATTCCCCGGGTCCGAAAGGGCCTGGATCCGATGACTCCGAGACCCGAAAACGAGTCGGAGAAGGAGTGATCGGGGCAAATATGGGGGCTGCACTCCCCCCCAGAGGGGGGGGGAGGCAAGAGCATCCCCATCTGCATTTGGGTCTGTAAGAACCGATGCATCATCCGATCCATATCCGCTTCGGAGATGCTTCGGGTCGACCTAGATGAAGTAGTAGAGGCAGGCCAGGGAGGGCCACCTCGACAATCTCGAGGGAGACCTATCCTCCTCCTCCGGCGAAAAACAGGGCGAACGGCGCCGAGAGGAGGGGGATCTGGAGACCCTCGAGGGAGATTTAAGTAGTTTTGCTGGCGGAGCCGAAGGATGAGATTCGGCCCGCCTTTTGTGGGACTTATGTCCATCCTTATCCTTGTGCCTCTTCTCTCTAAGGGAAGAGGCACTAGTTTCCCCAGAGCTCAAACCCGATGAGGGAGGTTGAGTCCCGGGTAGAGCTAAGGGGATAGACGGCGCCGAAGCTGCTGAAGCAGCTGGAGCCCAAACGGGAGAGGAAGAAGAAGCAGACTCCTGGGGGAGCTTTCCGCCAGGATCAGCTTGTTCTTCCTATCCCGGTGCCGGGGTTAAAGGCCGCACAGATTTGGCAGGCCTCTGACAAATGGGCTGCCCCCAGGCACAAAACGCACTGAGTGTGGCCATCAGCTGGAGAAAGCTTGTGGCCACACTCAGTACATTTAGAGAAAATGGCCTTAGGCCCTTCTGACATCATTCACACACACACCCAAACACTAGGAGGGGGAGGGGAGTGAAGATAAACCTAGTTAGAAATTTAACAAAAGTGACCAAAAAACTAGCACAAGAAGCAGAAAAGGGGAACTAACACACACACACGACAACTTTGAATGAAAAATTGGTTTAAAACCAGCAATGATCTCACCCAGCCAGGAGCTCTTCACAAGGAAGTTTCTTTAGCCGTGGCAAAAAACAATCTGGGGTAATGTGGTTGGTAGTAGGGGATTATGGGTAGGGGGAGGAGCTAGGAGCTCGGATCTTGGAGCTTGGAAAGCTGTCGGATCCGACACCCACAGGTTGCAGATCAAATGAAGTAACTACTTCAGATCAGGGGATTATGGGTGAGGGGAGGAGCTAGGAGCTCGGATCCATTAGCTTGAAACAAGTTGCCGGCTCGGATCCGATATCAAATCCAAGACCCACAGGTTGCTGACAAATGAACTCCCTACTTCAGATCCCATGTTAGTATTAATCAAGGTTAGTTACATCACTAGTCTTTCAAAACATAAGCCTACAATACTAGTAAAACTGACATTAGTTATACAATCCTGTAAGTCTGACTACCTAGTAATAAACCAGGTTATGAAAGGATTATGTGTATGGAATTTAAGTCTGTCTGGCAGTTGGCACAGCAGTTGGCACAGCTGTTAATGAGCTGTTTCTTATTATCCTGGGTTTGATTCCCTCAGTCCCCATTGTTTAAGAGTCTGACTCTAAGCAAGTCACTCAGACAGTGCTTTCAGAGTCTGAAAAAGGGCCATAGATATCAGTGCTGTACTCAGGCCAACAAATACAAATACAGTGTGTACACACACACACACACACACACACACACACACACACACACACACACACACACACACACATATACACACAACAATGTGCATCCCCAGTGTTTACTTTGGTTGCCTTACAACATGTCAGTTACTATCTCTTTACCATCTCTCAGTACTTTTCCGATCTTTTACCATCTCACAGTATATTTCTTATCTGTTTTCATTGCCAAATCCTCCCAGTCCCCCAGTTTTGTTATTCATGATCCCCCCTCCTCCACCACTACCTCCAATTCTGCACTTTTATTTCTTATGCTCTGGCCTCTGAGGTCACCATATTCCTGCTCTCTATGTAGCTTGATAAATGCCCATTTTCAAAATAACATTTTTTTCCTGCTTGATTTTCAATAGCTGTTCTCTATGAATACACCAACTATTTATTTTATGTTAATCATGTCTTTCTCTCTGCAGTATTTCAATTCACTTCTTCAGTTCTTCCTGCAGCCCCTAAATTCAAATTCTAACATTCTTTTTCTTTAGGGGCTGTATATGCCCTCCCCCCCAAAAAAAAATAACTGGCCAGACTAGTATTCTACAGTTGGGAGTACAGCTCCACACTTTCACCCTCCTGTGTTTTCCACATTAAACATTTTCATCTGTGTGCATGAGCAATATGTTTTGAATCTTAATAACTTTTAACTGTGTTTCCAAGTTACAACTGAAATTGAATATATATTATGGAACCCTGTATGACAATAATAATAAAAAAAATGTTGTGTACTCACTATAACGTTCCATCTGTGTTGTCCATGTTCATTCTTCCTCAACAAATGGGTATGGATCTAACCTTTGGATCTGACTTTTCCAGCTCATGGAACACTGAAATTATTGAACTCCTCCCTTACCCATAATGCACTAATCCCCTACCATACACTTCAGATCTTGTCTGCTGACCTTTTAGACAATATAGTAAATAACAAATAACAAGGATATGAAATAACAGTACCTGGAGCTCAAACAAAGGAACACTGGTTCCTTTAGACTCTTCTAATCCTTCCAGAAGTCAAACTAGTAGGGGGTTGGAGGGAGGGGAGTTGAGAAAGAATGACAACAGAGAACACAGATGGAACGTTATGGTGGCTGCATAACTTTTTTATCTGATGCGGTCATTCTCATTCATTCCTCAACAAATGGGACAGAGTTCCCAGCTGCATAAATCTCAGGAGGACTCTAAGGAAAGATATTCCTGAGCACCGTTGAGTTGAAAGCTGCACTTCCCCTAGAAAACAAAGCCAATCAGTAATAAGCAATAAAGGTATGAGGATAAGCCTAAGTTGCAGCTACACAAATATCATCCAAGGAAGATCTGGTTAAAAATACTGAAGAAGTTGCCATATACCTGGTGGAATGAGATTTTTGTGTCTTTTGGCAAAGACAAACTCAATGTATTATAAACAAAGGAAATACAATCAGTTAACCATTCGGCTAAGGCCACTTTAGTAACTGGTTTGCCCAATTCTGAATCTGAAAAAGAGGAATAATTGGTCTGATTTCCTAAAAATGTTTGTCCTTTGCAGATAAAAATGTAACTGTCTGTGAACATCTAATAGGTGTAACATATACTTTCCTTTGTTTATGAAATTTGGAAAAAAAAAAAAGAAGGTTGATGGTTTGATTTATGATTTATTTATTTATTTTATTTATTTTACATTTGTTGACCGGGCTAGTCTGGCTGGATACATGTCCATTTTCAGCAGAGGCCCGAGGAGAAAAGCTCCACTAAATACTAAGTACATTACAAAATATTACAAATGTTTATAAGTAACAAATTAGAAAATCATAACATCACACAGAATGCAAGATAGATTCAGGAGAAGCACATTTCGATGAGCAGTTAATACCATATTAGCAATTTTACATAGAATGTACCTAGGTCGATTAGTACTGTAAAAGGAGAAGAAATAAGACAGATACTAATAGGAAGAGTGAAGGAGAGATGTAGTATGAGAAAGAAAAAGGTTAGCCTGGTGTACTACCACCTTAGAAGGAATGAACTGGTTGGTTTGTAAAGATACCCTATCCTTATGAAAAAAAATCAAATAAGGAGGCATAGAAGATAAGGCTTGAAGTTTTGTAACTCTTCTAGCAGTGGTAATGGCCACTAAGAACACAGTCTTCCATGGAAAAAAATTTAGTTCCCATTTTGCTGATGGCTCAAAGAGAGACTGAGTGAAAGATTTTGAAATCAAATTCAAATCCCAAAAGGGAGTGAGATCTTTGAAAGAAGGTCTAAGAAGAAAGGTTTCCCTTATAAAGGCCTTATATAGTTTGGAAGAGGCTAAAACTGAATTATTTACTCCAATGTGAAAACTGGAAAAGGTAGAAAGTTGTACTTTAATTGTTGAAGAACTAGCACCTTCATTAAAAATGATAGCTAATTACAGCTACAAATTCAAGGACTTTAGTTACTGGCAATGAAAAGGGGTCAGTGTCATTTTGCTGCACCCAAGCAACAAATCTTTTCCATTTACTTTTGTATATTTTTCTAGTGGAAGCTTTGTGGGAAGATAAAAGAAAGTTTGTAGGGTGGCCTAATGGTTAAGGTGTTTGCCTTACAAACACAAGGTTCAGGGTTTGAGTCTCACAAAGGATAACTAGCTAGGCTTAAAATGACTCGCAAGGGCAGTTAGCTTTGTACTAATCTATGAACCTATGATGAACAGGAGAAGACAGCCTGGGCTGTCTAGCTATTAATAGAACTGAGAAGCCATGTGGTCAGTGTTAAGCCTAAAATGTCCGGATGATTCATATCTGTCGGGTGAGATAGGAGGTCTGGTATTGGACTCAGAATCCTTGGCAAGCAAAGCAGATGAGGCCAAAGAACGGGGAACTAAATTTGATGAGGCCAATAAGGAGCAACGAGGATGACTGTGTTCTTCAATCAAGATGCTTTCTGAAGGAATTTCGGCATTAGAGGTACTGGGGGAAAGGCGTACAAGAGATTGGGGGGCCAAACATGGAGAAGAGCATTTCTCGGTGACACCCCCGGTGGGGGTATAAGGGCAAAGAACCTGCTGCACTGTTGTTGAGGGGAGATACAAAGAGGTCACTGCAAGGGTGGCCCCATCAATGGAATATATTTTCCGCTACTTTCATGTTGAGAGACCACTCAAGGCATTAGAATGGACCTACTTAACTAGTCTGCTATTACTTTGGATTTCTCCAGAATGTTCATTCCTATCAGAAAGCAATTGGATGAGATCACCCATTACAACACTCTCAAAGCTTCTGGACACAAGGGTTAAGATTTGGTACCTCCCTGCTTGTTGTTGTACCATTATCTGACTGGAGTAAATCCACAAAGGAGGTAATTTTTGCATGCCTGAGTTATTCTGATTTGGGTGGTCAAAGGCTTGTGAAGGAGACCACTGAGTCACTAGGGTCCACTGAAGAACTCTCATGTGGTATCATGCTAACAGAACCAAAACTATTGCAGCAGACATTGACCCCAATGTTTGACGGATCAATCGAACTGAGAGAAGAATTTTGGATTATCTTTTTAACTTGAAATCGTATGGCAAAGGAAGGGAGGCTGTGAAAGATACTGTGTCAAACAATGATCCAATGAACTCCAATATCTGAGTTGGTTCTAGCTGAGCTTTGTTGTGATTGATAGTAATTCCCAGGTGAGAGCATAACTGGAGTACATAATCTTGTGCTTTGATCAGATGATGCCTGGTCGGAGTGGTTATCAGCCGGTCATCTAAGTAAGGAAACACCTGGAATACTTGCAGTCTCATCTGGTAGGACCTGTTACAGAAAGCATCTCTAGACCTTTGGTTTTACAGGCATGTCTATACTATATGCTCGAAGAGACTTTTCCTCAAACATATAATCATCGACACCTAAAGAGCAAATGCTCTAAAGCGCGAATGGCCACATCCGCAATTTATTCCTCGGGGAAACATTCACAGGGCCGTACACAAAAAACACAAACTTCAAAACCCTAATCAAGTGGGGGGGCTTCGCCCACACATCCCCTGACGTGGGGGGCTGTGCCCCGCACACCCTAAATATACCAACTTCAAGATCGCTCTACACTGGGGAAAGGGCAGTTCTTGATAATGGCCAAATTAATTTTTTCCCAGAGGAAAAAATTCACGAACATGGCCGCTCGTGCTTTAGAGCGTGCACTCTTTAGGTGTCGATGATTATATGTTCGAAGAAAAGTCTCTTCGAGCATATAATACAGATCCTTTACAGACCTACACTGCTGAGTGGGTGGCATTTTCCACTAGAGTTCCCCCCTCTGCCTCTGGGAGAATTGTCTCCACATGGATCTTGGAAAAGACCCTGGGACTTGCTGAACCACATTTTTTGACCACCCCATTGATTCCTAGGAAAGCTCCTTTGAGGAGTCAAAAAACATACACCCAAACCAGATAGGGTTTTACCTTCCTGCTCACACCTGGATAATGTGTTTTTAAGTTTGGGGACTTATGTCAAAGGGAGCACTGATGAAGGAAGAGTTGAAAGGCCCCATAAATATCACACAGGCACATCCAGGCATGTCTCCTAATGGAAATGCTTGAACCCACTGCCCATGAGGTACCTTCAGCTGCATGTGAGATGAGCCTCATGGATGAATTTGAAATAGACTGTAGGGTAGCCAACTGTGAGGCAATCAAACTCTCTGCCTCAGAAGTAATGGCCCCAGAGAGGAATTTGGTAAGTTCTTTAAATCCCTCTGGAGTCTGGTAAAGTGTGCCAAATAACTCAGTGACTGAAGTGCAAAAGCCGCTGAAGCATATACATGCTTCCCTAATCTGTCCAGAGCTCTAGACTCCCTGTTAGGGGGATGAACAGAGGAACTTTGTTCTTTAAGCTACTTGTTTGTGGCCACCTCTATGAGCATGGCATCAAAGGGTATTCTTTTACTCAAAAATTCCCTATCCCTGGATGGTGCCAGGATCCTGTCTGGACTCTTGGGGATCATTTCAATGGAATCAGGTTGCTTCCATGCCTGTTCAGAGATTAAATCAATGAGCTCATCTGCAGGTGGAGTCATCCAGGAGGTTGATGGGCAAGACCCAAAGGCTTCCAGAGATACTGATTCCTCTTGGAAAGGGATGTCAGTAGATCAGCCGCCCCTTTGCTTGAGGCTCTCTAGTATGTCTCCAAAGGAGATGTCATCAGGTGGTGATCTTGGGTACCCTTTCCCCTCATCAAAATCAGTATCTTCTGTGATGGACTCTTGAGGAGAGTCTAAGTGCCTCCTTTTGCACTTTTTCTTCCTAGGGACTTCTTCAGTGGGATTCTGCAGAGAAGTATCGGATGAGGATCAGGCTTTGTGCCCACTGAATGGTGCATCATGATGGTTATCCCACTCCATAAAGGGGGAGTCACGACAGACCCCGGGAACTACCTCCCAATTAGCCTGATGAGCCTGGTCTGCAAGGCCATGGAACATATCATCATGGAACTCATAAACAAATACACTGGTAATCTCCAAACTCTGGACCTCACCTAGTTCAGGTTTGTAAAAGGCAGATCATGTCTCCTAAACCTGATAGACTTATTTGAAGCAGTCACCAAAGCCACAGATGAGGGTAAGGTGGTTCACATAGCCTATCTAGATCTTGCTAAGGCTTTTGACACCATCCCCCACTCTGGAATTATAGATAAACTCACTAAACTAGGTATAAATCCCTATATCACAAGATGGGTTGCCAACTGGATCATGGACAGAACCCACACTGTGAAAGTAGCAGACTCCAAATCCAACTTCCGACCAGTGACAAGTGGAGTACCACAGGGTTCAGTCCTGGGTCCTCTCCTGTTTGGTATCTACTTCGCTGAAGTACAGGCTAACACAGAAGGTCTTTGGCTAACGAAAACTAGGAGCCATAATTGAAACTCCTAATGATGTGGACATCCTACAAAAGAGACTCACTGAGACAGATGCCTAGTGTCAACGCCATGGCCTGAAGCTCAATGCCAAAAGGTGCATTGTCATCCCCTTTGGTAAAAACTCTGCACCCATGAACTACCACATAGGTGGTAGTCTACTTAACACCGAGAGAGACCTTGGGACACAGGTGGACAGTAGTCTCTCCTTTGATAATCACAATGGTCAGGAAATCCTTCTACGTGGCACACCTCATCACAAAATGTTTCTCATCTGGAAAAGAAGAGGTCATTGTTCCCCGCTACTCATCACTCATTAGACCCATTATAGAGTACAACGCCCCTTTTGGTATGTACCTCACAAGACATCTACAACTGGAAAGGCCGCAGAAATACCTCACAAAGAGGATTACTGGCCTCAAACAGATGCCCTATGCAGACCGTCTCAACAAACTCCAGTTTTACTCCGTCGCATATCACCTACTCAGAGGGGATCTCTGCCTAACATACAAAGCTATGTCAAACCCAGAGCTGTTGGACATGCTCCATTTATAGAAATCCCAATCCCTCCAAACTGCATGCTGTATGGACCTAAACCTTGTCACCACAATAAACAGAAAATGCTGGAGGGATAGATTCCTGTCCCAGAGACTTCCCATACTCTGGAACAGACTACCTATGTCAAACAGAGCTCCTCATTAGCAATCTTCAAGAAAAACCTTGATGACTGGATGGGAAATAGGAAATTCACCCCAGGGATCACTTCTGTGGCTCCGCTCAACAGGGGCATAGGAAAATAATTTTCTTTGGTGGCGAACGCCAGCATACCTTTTTGGCTAGGCTTATATAGGCCCTAGGGCCAATAGCCTAGTACCTACCTATATTAATATACCCTGCTGAGTATTTGGGCTAACTTGTCACTGCGGTACAGGAAGATGAGGCTAAAGATATAAAGGTCTGGGAAGTAGCAGCCAAGGAGGGTGGATGCATCCTTTCTCTTGGAGCAGAGAAAACTCTTTCCACTACCTAGAGAACAAAATGCGTCAGAGAAAAAGACCGACGGCTTAGAAAAGACATGCTTCCAGAATGTCGGCTCATTCAGACCCAACAGCAAACCACTCCATGCAGGGGTCAGAGCTGAGCCAAGACTTCCAAGGGGTAGATATGCCTCCTACAACCTCAAAGTTGACTCTGTCACTTCAGATCCAGCATAGATGCTATGGCCCTGAGAGTCATCTGGCACCAATGTCCTTGGAGCCGGTCCATTCAGAGATGGTATTGGTGTAAGACATACAATGATCTTCAGATCTAATACAGATGGATCTGGTATTCTCAGATCCAACTGCTCTGAAACCAAAGGTCGGACTGGAGTAGGAGACAGAACAGATGGGGTAGGACTCACGAAGATCTCTGGACCCGATGGAGTGGGAGCCTGGAGAGCCCCCATTTAGATTTGCGGCAACAGGAATTGCCTCATCAGCCTGTCTACATCTGCTTCAATCAGACTTCTGGAGGAATGAGAAGAAGCTATAAACGAAATCCTAGAATGGTGACTCTTTTGCAGAAAGGTAGATGAGAGGATACCGGATCCAGGCTCGGAGAAGATCAGATCCGAGGTGACTTTTCCTTGTGCTTTGTCAGATCTGAGGATGTCGGAGCCAAACCTTTTGTCATAGTCTTTGAATCTGAAGTAGTTGGACTGGGTGATTTCTTCTTTGTATCCAAAGAGATTGGAACTGAAGGTTTAGAAATTTTTAGAGGTGGTTCCGAACCCAGAGCTAAAGAACTTGCAGGGTCCATGAAATGCTTTATAGCCTCGTTCTTGTCAGAGTTCTTAGGGGTTTGAGCCCCAGATATATCAAAGGATACAGAAGGGACTAAACCTCTCAAAATAAGTTTGTTTCTATGATCAAAAAGGACCCTAGGGTTAAAGGCCTTACAAATAGCACAGGCAGAATCCAAATGGGCCGGACCTAAACAATGAACACACACAGCGTGTGCATCCGATAACGTGACTTTATGGCCACAGGTCGTACACATTTTAAAATCAGAGCGTTTCTCAGTCATAACTATTGAGAGAATCAAAAGAAATGGCTATTTATAGAAAAGCTTTTTTTCTTATATAGGTAAAGAAAAATGGAAAAGGAAAATATTACCAACAATGGCAACAAAAGGAACTACCTCAAAAGTACAAGGGAAAAAGAGAGAGAGAAAATACCAGATACATTTCAGTGATACACTGAAAAGTAGAGGAAGGGCAAAGGATGATATGTAGAACAATTTCAGTACAAGAAAGGTAAATAGGTAAAGATATAAAATTCTTATTTTACTCACAAAAAAAATCACTACTGCTCGAGAGCTAACAGTGACCACGTCCATACGTGAATGGGGCAAATGAGATCTGAACTATGGTAGGGGACTAGTGCATTATGTGTAAGGGAGGAGCTTGAGAGTTTCAGTGTTCCACAAGCTAGAAAACTCGGCAGAGTCGGAACCTCACCCATTGTTGAGGAATGAATGAAAATGACAACATCAGATCTAATATGTAATGTAACTATTGGTTTCAGTCACAATTTATATATATATATATATATATACATATATATATACATATATATATATATATATATATATATATATATATATATACACACACACACATACACACACACACACAATTACAGTTCCAATATTATACAAACAAAATTAATACAGAACAAAATTAGTCTCAAAATACAAATCTATTTAATCGAACACTAACAACTTGTAGTAAAATAAAACAGATATGTAAACAATTTGCTGCTACACTAAAAATAAATTTCAAGTAATAAAACCAGAACAGTTTACTGTATAACACTTTGAAAAGCCTAATAGTGTATCTCCACAAAAAGACCAATTCATGAATCAACCAGCCCACACTTGCAAGATAATCTGCATTAAAACCTTATAATTTAGATTCTAACACTAGATGTCAGTACTTAGCTAATTATATAATACACAAGGCTTTGCTAAAGTTTACAAATGATTTATGACACTTGATGCATTCAGCTTAGCACTGCACAAGGTGTTGCTATAGTTTATGAATTATGTATGAAACAATGTATGCAACTTGGGTTGGTGGGTGGGGATAACAGTCCTTGACTACTCAGCTAACTGTAATGATTAAGTGCAAATAGTACTTTTCTGTAACAGATTCAGATTTCATGAAACAGTTCTCGCATGTATCTTAATGTATGCAAAACTCATTTGTTTAAAGCAAATGTTTCTAAATAATTACTAGCTTAAATACCTTTTAAAACTCCTGCCATTTGTAAACCATTATAAAATCATCCCCAGTTATCTTACACTGCTTATCACATGACAGCAGGACACTGGCATAGCTAGAATATGGCGAAGGGGACAGTTGCCCCATGTGCACGGTGTTTGGGGGACATGACCGGAGATGCCGATCGGTCAGTAATGCAGTACTAGTATTCATTTCTGCACTGGCATCTCTGAATGCCAGCATGGAATTGAATGCTGATACTGCTTCACCACATGTGTGGTATAAGTTGCAGCAAGAAGTGACTTAATAAAGTTTTAAAGAAGAAAGTGCTTTTATAATGTGTTAGTCCTAAAGTAAGTGACCTTTTTATTGGTTCTCAATAAATGAAAATACTTTTTCCTTTTTTTGGCTCATTAACTTACATTTGGGACGAAATGGGGCAGCTGAACAGCTAGCTATAGCTCAGAGCAGGACATGCTAGTCTCACTGAATATAAAGTGCTAATTAGTTAAACGACAATGTGAAAACAACTATAAATCAACTATGTATCTGTTAACCTGTTAGACTAACAATCTGGAAAAAAAATACTAGTTTTAGGCAAAAACTGCAAACTTAACAGTCCATTAATTTAAAAATTGCATATTACCAGTTATCTAATCAGTTCTTATAATACCCTGCACGATGTAAGCAAGTGCTACTATCGTGTGATCAAGGGCGCCCGCAGGCAGGTGCAAGGGGGTGCACCTGCACCCCCCTGGAATCAGCAATCGGCTGAATACATCAAACAAAGTTTGTCTGACTACAGCAAAGTTTTTCTTTTGTGCGTTCTTCTTTAAGAAGATCGCGGGTAGGCGTGCTGACATCATCACGGGAACTTAGATGGGCTGAGCTGACATCATCGCGGGAACTTAGACAGGGTATTCGAGCGGGAAAGGAACTCAGACGGAGTATGGCCAGGAATGGAAGATTGGGAGTCAATCAGATGGAGTATGCGGGAACGGAAGATGGAGAGTCTGACAGCGGAACTCAGACGGAAGACCCGTTCAGGTAGGAGTATGCAGGAACGGAAGACCCATTGTGTGTGTGTGTGTGTGTGTGTGTGTGTGTGTGTGTGTGTGTGTGTGTGTGTGTGAAATGCCCCAGGTGTACATGGTGGTGGGTAGAGAATAAGGCTTGAACCCTGTACCTTGGGCCCAAGTGGCAAGAGCCTGAATTCCCTACCCACCACCATTTGTAAAAATATTGTAGGATTTTCCCTCATACCTTTTCTGTTCCTCATAAAATCTGTGGTTTCTGCATTTGTGTCCTTGTTGCCTGATATTCTTGGATGTCTGGAGTGTTTCTCCCTGGGCCTCTGCTAAAAAAATTAGCTTTTTTTTTTTCAAAGTCAGACTTTCCTGGTTAATAAATGTAAATATTGGACTTCTTTTCTTCAGAAAGTGTATGGTAACAAAAGCAAGCTTTTATTCTAGCAATTTTCTAAGTGTACAAGATGGATATTTGAAATGTATCCCTGTGTTTGGGACTGTATTCCCCATTATTGGCTTCATCCAGGTTTTGTGCTAGGGTTGAGAGTTATGGTAAGAATTGAATTCACTGAATGTTTGGGGCTGTATTCACCCAGTGTTGACTTTGTTCAGGTATTTATTGGCTTCATCCAGGTATTTATTGGCTTCATCCAGGTTTTTTGCTAATGTTGAGAGCTATGGTAAGAACTGATTTCACTGAAAATGTTTGGGGGCTATATTCTCTCATTACTGGCTTTGTCCGGGTGTTATTTGCTAAGAGGTTGAGAGCTATGGTGAGAACTGAATTCACTGAATGTTTGGTGGTTGTAGTCACCCATTATTGGCTTTGTTCAGGTCTTTTGTGCTAAGAGGTTGACAGCTGTGCTATGGTGAGAACTGAATTCACTAAATGGTAAAGTTTCAGTCTTCCTCTTTCACAAAACTGATTTGGTGTAGTGGTATGTTGCTTTGACTTTTGCACGGGGTCCCCTGGGTTCAAGATGTGGCAGTGAAATGTATGGTGGTAATGCAGCATTTTATTCTAGCAACTTTCAAACATTATACAAGCAATGTTTAAAATGTGTCCCTGTTGTTTGGCCTTTTGCCCCCCCCCCCAATAAATTTCGGCTTTTTCCAGATTTCTTGTGCTGCAAAGTTCAGAGATACAGCTGAATGTCGAGTAGATTTTACAAGGAGCTGAGAGCTGCAGGGGAGCAAAAGTTTAGTGCTGATTATGTTTAGTCTGCTTACATTAATAGCACAACAGATAGTGTACTCGCTTTAGATGCTGAAGGCTGTGGGTTCTACTCCCGCAGTAGGTAAATGCATTGCTGATGCTGTATTGTGTTGTAAGGGGGGTGGATGCTGCAGTCCTTTTGGCAAAGATACCTAGTAACTATGAACCAGTTAACAGTTTGCTATCCATTCTCTATTGCGGTATTACTAGCTTTTCATTTTACTGCATGCAACAAAGGCAATTTATTCTTCAAGGGTAACGGGCACTTTATTTGTAGATTAAATAATGAAAAAGTGTTTGCGAGCAGCAACCTCTATTAGTTACAAATTTCTTCAATGTGGATTTTACTACAGAGATTGTGTATTTTTTAATGATACTGGTGGACTTGAGTAGACGTTATGATGGAAATGTTCTGAATTGGGCAAATTTGTCATTGGTGGATGCTTTTTGTTTCTTTGTTTACTGGAAAAATTTTCAAAACAATAAATTTAAAATGCCCTTTAACAACTGTACTGTATTGTACAAGGAATATAATGTAATACAGTCAGGAAGGTGTATCAAAGAGCATGTGTATGTTATGTTCGAGTGGCCTATGATTTTGAAGACAGCCCAGAGTTAATATTTGCAATTGGCAAAATGTATTTTCTCTGAAAGTGGGTTTCGGTGCTGTTTCAATGCATGTGAGTTTCAAGGGCAGAGAAGTGTTAATGTTAGTCTATTTTCATTGAGACTGCATTGCTTTAACAGATATGTATTAGGGTTTGTGCTGTAAAATGCAAAATAAAACTTTCAAATGAAATCCTAAATCATCGCAGAAGTAGAGCAGTATGCACATTAGTGTTTATGGTAAATGGGGCAAAATAACCAAGGAATGGGACATTGGAATGGCTGCAGGGGGGGAGGCTCCATTTGACCATGATTTTGTGAGGGGGGGGGTAGCAAACTTGACAGCCCCGGTTGAACTATACCTCTCAGTTGTCCATATCTTTGCAGAATTAATAGATATTTGCTGCTTATTTTTGGTTTGTTTCTCAAAATTTGTGGTTTTCTAGAAAATCATTTAGGAATTAAGCCATTAAATGACAGACATTGAGTTTCAGATGTCATAATCTTCAGAAAAATGCATGCTAATGCAAGACTGTCTAAGTTTATACAAGAGCAATTTTTAGTAGTGTTTCTATGTTCCCCAATATATTTGGCCTTGTTCAGATTTCCTGCATTAAGAGGTTGAGAGGTGCGTGCAAATCACTTTGTAGATTAGGAATATCCAAACATCTCAATTGTCCCCAATTCTGGCTCAAAATGTTGCTCTCCCCTAATAATGCCTCCTCCAAAATGGCAATTTTGGAAGAAAATGTGGAGGGTTTACAATTATAACTGTAATGATCAGTTGTAGATTACCTTTATTTCAGAAATGCATGTGGATGCTCTTATTTTGTTAGCTGCTTCAAGTTAACTGTTAATATTAAAAAGGTGTCCCTTTTTTGACAGGTATATTTGCATCACATTTTGGTCTGTTTTTCATAAAATTGTGGTTTCTGGCAAATTAGTGGCAAGTCATTAAAGATTGAAGTTAGAAAATAATGGCAGACATTTGAGTTTCAGATTTTATACCCTTCAGAAAATTTGTACTAATGCAAGATTTACCTGTTTTATTAAGTTAATAAGAGCAATATTTAAAAATTGGCCTTATTTTTGGGCCTGTGTCCCACTTCTAGTTCTATGTATGGCTTTGTCCAGATTTCTTGCTCTGAAGTTGAGAGGTAGGAGTGTCAGAGCCTTCAAATTATGACATACTTATTGCACCCCAGCCCCCATTGTAGTGGCTCGGGATGTGTCCAAGGAAGGCAAGAAGCAGTTATGCAGTAAGTGTGCAGAGTATTCCCCCATCCAAGGTAGATCACAAATATGACCGTGGCTTTTCATCTGTCCTTGATTTTGCAAAATGTTCTGGTTTTCTATCAGATTTTTATACTGTTGATTTATGCTTCTTATTATTCAGGAACTGCATGCTATCAGTGTCCTGTTGCTCTGTTTTAAGTAGCCATGGTTTAATGAACATCAGGTAAGCTTGTCGGAGATTGTAAGATGCAAGTAAGCTTGTCGGACATTGTAAGATGCAAGTAAGCTTTAGTAAGCATATTGTTAAAGAATTGCTAGCATTGAAAGCCTTTTCGTTGTTGCCATGCAGAGAATATTTACATAGCTAGATAATGTATAAGCCTTGGGTATTGAAATGCATATGACAGTATTTGTAATAAAAGGACAGGATTACAGTATTTTCAGAAGCTCATTACATTTTATTGGAGACCAGTGTCTGTGTGTTAGTACACTTGTAGTTGGGTGGCTTTAATGGTATATGGTAAATAAGCATTGCTACCTTACTTAAAGCCAAGCCCTGCAACAACTAGCTCCACAATGAAGTCAAAACACAATAGCTCTGGTGGGTAAATGTACTCTGTAGTAATCAAAAAAAGGCAAATGTTTGAAATGACTACAGCTTATGTGCAAACACAATAGGTAGTGATGAAACAATGCTCTGCTAAAAATGCTTTAATGCTCTACATTGCTGAGCTGCAATCACTAGCTGCCAGGATTTCACCCACTTCAGATCAAGCACGGTGCCGTTCAGTGCAACCTTCCCAAAACTAATTCAAGTCTGACCAGAATTATTTGGTGTGTTTATGAGGGAGGTAGCATACCCCTCAGCTGTCCAGATTTTTGCCCCATATTCCTCTTAAAAAGGATTGAAGTTGCTAAATAATGAGACTGCATACTAACACAAATCCTGTTACTCTTGCAATTTTCTGAGAGCCATATTTATAATTTGTCCCTATTTATTTTAGGCTTTGTCAAGATTTCTTGCATGAAGGGTGAAGCCTTGAGGGGTGTGGTATCGTTGTAAGAGAGAGAGAAAGTGAAATGCCCAAGTTAGAGTTAGCAGGTGGAATTTTCAAGTGCATTTTCAAGGAACTGTGAGTTTTAAGGGAAGCGAAGTTCACTGCTGCTCATGCCAAGTCTATTTACAATGTGCAACCATTTTGTTTAGCAAATGGTATCTCTATTGTGGTATAAAGTTTTAAAGCTATGTTAGTAGCACCACAAGTAGAATACTTGCATCTTAATGTAAAGGCTTGAGGTTCTATTCCTACAGCATATACATTTGTATGCTGCAGTCCTCAGGATGTCCTCCTTTGGATGAGATGCCTAATAACTATGAACCTGTTTTTCAGCTCGTCATCCATTTTCTATTGCAATATACCAGCTTACCATTTTTTTAATTTAACCTAGGCAATTTATTCTTTGACGGCAGCAGGCCCTGAATTTGTAGATGAAACACTGAAATATAAAAGTGTTGCTGTCTAATACAACGGATATAATTCAATTATATATTATAATTAATACAATCAGGTAAATCAAATAACTTTTGCATGGCCCTAACGGTGTGCAAGGAGCCTATTGCTTGAAAACAGTTCAAAGGTAAATAACCTGCCACTGGCCAGATGCATTTTCTTTGAATGTGGGTTTCAATGCCGTTTCATTGAATGTGAGTTTCAAAAGTAGAGAAGCTTTAATGCCAAGTCTGTTTTCATTGCAAGACTATTGCTTTGTTTAGGTTTAGTAAATGTCTCAGTGTTTGGGCTATAATGTTTGAAATAAAAGTTGTAAATTTAAATCCAACTGCCTGTAATCATTGTAGAACTAAAGCATAACACAGTATGCACACAGATTTGAACAGTGTCTACAGTAAATGGGGAGAAATAGCCAAGTAATGGGACACTGGAATGGCTGTGTGGGCGGGGCTTGGGTGGGTGGACTTGGGCGGGGCTGTGTTGGCAGGGGGCGTGGTGAGCTATGTGGGTGGGGCTCTGGGTTTGCACCCCCCTGCAAAAAATCCTGCGGGCTCCCTTGCGTGTGATGATTAAAGATGATGGAAAGAGATTTTTTTTAGAGTACATCTGCATTCAGCAGGAGTTTCAAAAGTATTTTTGTAAAGAACTAACCATTAATAAATTTTAATTTGCTGAAAAAGAATGTCCATGTTTGACAGCTATGGAAAATGTTAGTTGAAAGAAAAAATTGTATTAATGTTGGCTTTTAAAGATTAAATACAATCAACCAAGCAGTCCCCTCATTTGCTGAATAAGTTGTCCTGCATTGTGCAGGATGGCAGCAAATTAACTCATCATCTTAAAACAAATTTTACTCTGATGCCTACATAAGAGCTTGGAATCTAATTTTATTCTAAAGGTTCAGCAAGATGTAGCCAGCAATTAGTGAAACTCTACACTGAACAAATACCTCATGAAAAGCCTCACTATGAATTTCTCAAATCAATATGTAATCACTGCTCAGGCATAATGAAGTACTCATGAGAAACATCACAGATAGCTACAGTTTAGGACAGAAGCATACAGTTTAAGGCAGCAATTTCAAAAATTTACTAAACTGTATACCTAAGTACTAGTAGTAAATAATACAGGAACCTGAATTCCGATATAAAAGTGCAAAAATCCCATTCCTGTGAGCGCCTGTTTCACTTTGACCATTGCACCCCAAATTCAACCAACAAACATCCCCATACTTCTCTGGCATGACAGACCTATAAAATACAAGCTGCCTATAGTCCTACAGTCTATTGGCCTCAAGGTATTATTTTATTTGACTTTTAAGTCAATTACTTAGTTATCTGGTTATCTGGATTGGCCTTTTTGTACAGATTTTTTTTTTTTTTTTTTTTTTTTTTTTTACAGAGGAGACCCAAAGAGAAAAAACTCCAAACAGCTTATATCAACAAGCGTATTAAACATAACTTCAGAAAAGAAATAGTGAAAAACATGTTAAAATTAATACTCATACAGACATGTATATATATCATTAATTTATTCTCCCACTACCCAATTAATATTAAACAGCTTCACAGGGGAGTTAGACCTCATCTTAACAACCAGTGGGTGCAAGGCAAATGAGCTGCTCCTAAAATGGGATATATAAGCACACCTGTTACAAGTTAGTAGGTCGTCAATTTAAGACATGGGAAGAAAGTGAAGCATGAGTTGAAAACTGGAAATTTATGTGTACACATATATACAATTCCAAGGAACTATTGGAGGCACCAGGCTGTATAAAATGTAGGTTTACTCAGTGATCTATATAACAAATCAAAATATTTGCCCTCTTGGCTTTGTAGTTAAAAATTAAAACAGTATCTCTGGTTAGTTTCCATCAACTGTAAGAGTCCACACAGTCCCTCCAGGAAACAGGCTTCCAGGAGTACCAAGCTACAGGCCTCAAATATAGTTATAATCCACAAATTAGACATGAATTGGGCTATCATGCTCTCCACCTCAGGGTCTCATACGTAAGCTCTTGCTCACCCTTCTGAACTTTTGCATTAAGAATGAAATTCCTGTCTTGCTGTTTCAAGGTTGCCTCTTTGTGCACTGCATTAATGTGCAATCATTGCCTTGTTGACTGGCTAGTACACAGTTTTACTGAGCAGTCCTGTGGTACTGTCTTATTCTCAAGCCATATTAAAAACATGTACACCATTTTCAAACACAGCTTGTTTCTCTCCATCTCTCTCTCATATATATATATATATATATATATATATATATATATATATATATATATATATATATATATATATATATATATATATATATATATATATATATATATATATATATATATATATATATATATATATATATATATATATATATATATATATTTATATATATATATATATATATATATATATATGCATATATATGTGTGTGTGTGTGTGTGTGTGTGTATGTGTATGTATATTACATACAATCAACAATACGTGACAGGGTAAATTTTATTGGGCAAAATACACCTGACCCTGGTGGTGTTGTGTGGCGTTGGCCCTATACACCCCTGGAAGGGTGTTATTTTCCCAGTAAAACCCACTGGAAGGCATTATTGCCCTTTGACAATGAGCTATCCAATAAATCATTCATAATTTATTAGTATATACATTTTTTTATATTTCTGAAGTAAAATAGTTCCTCTGCCTAATATTTCAAAGTGGCTGCATATGTTGTTGGAGAATCACAGAAGCATAGGAGGTTACTAGGCTAAAGGCCCCAGGGCCCTTGCAGGCTTCGCCAAGTCCAACCCGTGTTTCCAAGAGTGTCTTGTTCAAGCAGACACTACAATTAGTACCTATTGCCCCTGTCCAAGAAGGACATGGGTGGAACCCCTGTGGTGAATTTCCAGTTATCCATCCAATCACCCAAATTACGCTTAAATAGGGCTAACGAGGGGCTTTGTTTAACATGAATAGATAGCTTGTTCCAAGAGTGGGGCAGCCTCTGTGAGACAAATGTGACTCTTCAGCAAGTTCCGTTGCTATCACATACCAAGTTAAGGTCCTTTGAGTGAGTGACCCATGTGTCATTGGACTTGCGAATGTTCAGCATTTCCATTAAAGCTGGGTCACAGATTGCTCTGTATGCAAGGCACAGATCGCCTCTGAGCTGTCTGCATGTCACACAGTAAAGTGACAATGATTTCTGTCTGTGCCCCTAAGACAGGTTTTGAAAACCCTGAATTTTCTTTGTAAAGAACCAGTGTGGTCGCTCCAATTGCTGCAGGTGTTTGGAAAGGATCATACCAAAGAGTGCATTGTACTCTATTATTGGCCTGATGAGGGAAAAGTACAGGGGGGTTGTAACCTTTTTTTTTTTCTGGAGGCAATGCCCTTACTATGAGATGATCAATACAAAATGCCTTTCTTACAACTGTGGAGACATGGTGATCGAAGTTAAGGTTGCTGTCAACCTGTGTGCCGAGATCTCTCACCATTGACTGTGTGCTTAGGGTATTGCTACTGATGTGGTAATTTGCAGGAGCATCACCCTTGCCAAAGGGGATGATAATGCATTTTTCTGCATTACATTTAAGTCCATGACTTTGGCACCAGTCATTAGTCTGCATAAGACCTTCTTGCAAGATGTTGACATCACTAGGGGTTTCAATGATTGATCCCAGTTTGCAGTCATCAGCAAATTTTGTCAACCACAGTCCTTTAGTTTTAGCCTGTACTTTGGAGAAGAAAACTATGAACAGTAGGGGTCCCAGAACCGATCCCCGTGGAACAACACTGGTTACGCATCTGCTGGAGGAGGTTGAGTCCCCTATTTTGACTGTATGAGTTATATCAGTCAGCCAGTTTGCAACCCAGTTGACAATATATGGGTTGATACCCAGCTAGGTGAGTTTATCAATGATGCCTGAGTGGGGGATTGTGTCAAAGGCCTTGGCTAAGTCTAGGTAGGTCATATGTACAGATCTGCCCTTGTTTAGGGCTTTGGTGACTGTCTCAAACAAGTCCACCAAATTTAACAGGCATGTCTCCCCCTGACAAAGCCAAACAGGGTGGGGTTGAGCATTCGGAGAGTTCCTATTTCTTTGTTAATAAGGTCCATGATGATTCGTTCCATGGCCTTGCAGATGAGGCTGGTCAGGCTAATGGGTCTATAGTTCCCTGGGTCTGTGGATGCATCCCTTTTGTGCAGGCAGATGATGGTAGCTGTTTTCCATTCCACGGGGATGAAGTCAGTGCTTAGGCTGTTACTGAAAAATGTGCCCAATGGTGATGCTAATTCCTGTTTCAACCCATGTAGAACACAGCCCGGGATGTTGTCTGGTCCCATAGAGGCTGTGTTTTTGGACCTAGATTGGGCATTTAAGACCTGCTCCTCAGAGATACTAGGTAGAGGACAGGTTTTAGGGATGCTTTGGATATATGTGGTGGGGACAGGGGAGTGAGATTTTCACTGAACCTGTCAGCCAAGCAGGTTTATTTTATCCACTTCTATATATGTAGTACCAATAACTAGGAGTTCAGTGCAAATCTGGGCCTCACCTTTGAGGTTACAGGTGTAACTAAAGAACACCTTGTGGTTATCCTTAGTTAGGGAAGCTAATTTGGATTCGTAGTTAGCTTTGGAGGACTTCACTAGGAGTTTTGTTTGTTTAAATTGAGGAGGGAGTGCATCCAGTTTTGAGAACATTCCTTCCTACTCTTAGTAAGCAATTTCTTTCTCCTACTGTACAGCCTATGAAAGGCAGTTGTCCACCAAGCAGGTTTGTTTTTCCTTGAAGATCTTGCTTTGGTTCTATCAGGTACAGCAGAGTCAATTCAATTGTACAGGTCCTTGTATAAAACACTGGTGTATAACTCAGCATAGATGTCTGTTCCATTAGTGGGGGGAGGGGCTATGAAGCTATTTATGCCATCATTTAATAGGTTGTAATTGGTCTTGGAGATGTTTTTTAGTCTAGTTGTTGCTAAGGCAGGGGGGTGGGGTCTTGTGTTATAGTTACTTTAGAGAGACTGATTTGTGGCCAGACCTCACCAGGGATGGCCACATACTGGGGTGGTTTAGTGGTCTCCCATGTTGATCAGCACCAGGTCCAGGATGTTTGAGCCCCTTGTGGGTGTGTCAACCAGCTGATCCAGGGCACTGGAGTTAATGAGGTCCAGAAACCTTTGGGCAAGTGAGTTAGAACATGTACAACTTACCCAGTCTATGGACAGGTAATTAAAATCACCTAAAGCCAGAGTATTTGGTTGCATCTTGACTGACTCAAGTAGATTCAAGTAGGCTGAGTGACTGTCCTGATTCATGGAGGGGGCCCTACAGCTGGCAATAATCTGGAGGCAACTTACCTACACAGTCAATTGCACCTGAAATAATTCAAGGGAATCCTGCTGTTTAACCAATCTAGAGGTGTATTTATCTTTAATGAATACTGATACACCACCTCCTTTAGTTCTCATGCCTTCAGCATCTTGCATCTAAAATAAAAATTACATAAAAATACTTAATGTCAACACAGACACAATCACAGATGCATATGAAGAGATAGAGACACACAACATCCACCGAAACCAACATACATACAAAGATCTACATAGAAACATACACACAGATGTTTAATAAACACATATACACAGACACAAATTTTCCAGCAATTACAGTTACTTTCTAAACTGAATACACCTCACATATGTCACTATGTGATCAAATGAATGAAGAAAAAAATACAACAAAGCATTGCAACCCCTTCCCCGAATTGTCCCCCGACTTTTGTAGAAATACTTGGATAGACTTTTGTAAAAATACTTATGAGTTAGACTGCAGATAGCCTTGGCATTTTCTGAAAGTAGTGTGCATGCCACACAAATCATTTTATTTCAGGACTGTTCTATTATTTTCAGCAATTCGCTCCCTTATCTACTTCACGAAGAGATGTTTTCTCCTGCCTCCTCAACTTTTCTGGACACCCTCCCCTCATGGGTCCAGCAACTGTAAAGACTAATAATCAAAACAGAAGCAACAGCTACAGCAAGACACCTGCAGTCTCCTTTATCTACTTCACGAAGAGAGGATTTCTCCTGCCCTCTCAACCTTTCTGGACACCCTCCCCTCGTGGGTCCAGCAATTGTAAAGACTAATAATCAAAACAGAAGCAGCAGCTACCATAAGACATCTGCAGTGCACATTCTTAAGGTTCAGTAACGGACTTACCCACTTATTTGTTGCTGTGTTAATACTGTTAGTGGCATGCACACTACTCAGACCTCTACCAGCTTGTTTCACTCACTTTTACACTCTCTGACAGACACTCAAGCAAAGTTTTTTTTCTGTAATAGTGTACAATATAGTAAGTTCTCTATTAAAATACATTTTAATAGGTTTTCTTATAGATTACTGCTTTGCCCTGAACCTATTTCAGTACCCGAGTGCTTTTTTTCTGTCATGAACTGGTTGGCTTCATGGTTTGATTGGCCCCTCCCCTAATGGATACCCAATCAGAGGTTACTTAGTCCCCTGCTAACTCAGGCGCCATTTTTATGTGGTTACAGTTAGACTGCAGATAGCCTCAGTGTTTTCCAGCAGTAGTGTGCATGCCGTACAAATCAGTATTTTATTTCAGGACTGTTCTATTATTTTTGATAGTAATGTACAATTTTGTATAAATTAATGTATTTTAGTCACTGTTGGGTAACTGACGCTATGTTGTACTGCATAGTACTGTATACAGGGTTTAATGTTTCTTTCTCTTGTGTTATTCAGCAAGCTGCTTAGTAACAATCACTCTGCGCTTGCCTTTTTTGCCTGGTGTCTTTTGTGTTGTTATGGTTATGTTAGTCAATATGTTTAGCTGAATAGCACTCTTGGTTCTGTATATTACTTTGTGTTTGCTTGTATAAGTGGTTCTAATTGACCACATACCTATCAATCTTCTTTCTTTTTTTCTCTATTTGTCTTTTCTCCTTATCTGTCAACAGTCTATACTGTATACTCTTGTATGTCCTTATTTGTCAACTGGCACAATCCTGTATTCTGCTCTATTCTTATAGTGTCTATTAACCACATTTTGTATCTTCTTGTGGTCTCTTCCTAGCTTCTCCTTTGTTTTCCTCGCTCAACTATTTTGTTGGGTTTTTTCTTCTCATCAGAGCTCCCTTATTTACTTCACAAACAGAAGTTTTCTCCTGCCATCTCAACCTTTCTGGACACCGTCCATTGATGAGGCCAGCAACTGTAAACACTAATAATCAAAACAGAAGCAGCAGTTACCAGAAGACATATGCAGTGTACATTCTTAAGCGGCAGTAATGGACTTAACCAGTTATTTATTGTTGTGTTAATACTGTTAATGGCATGCACACTACTCAGACCCCCTATCAGCTTGTTTCACTCTCTTTTACTCTCTCTGACAAACACTGAAGCAAAGTTTTTTTCTGTAATAGTGTACAATATAGCAAGTTCTCTATTAAAATACATTTTAATAGGTCTTGTAGATTACTGCTTTGCTCTGAACCTATTTCAGTACCTGATTGTTTTTTTTCTGTTATGAACTGATTGGCCTCGTGGTTCATCATGCTCCGTTAATTCTTGCTATGCTCAAGCTCACTCCACTACCCTACCACCAATTCCCACCCACCCCCCACTACTCCTATATTTATACTTATCCAAGCCATACACCCCTCCCCCTCAACCAATCACAATTTACCTTACTAACCAATCATCAGTCTGCCACATCTCACAACAACCTATTACTTCTTATAACCAATCAAGATTTGCTCCCTACTAGGGGAGTGTCAAAATTAGTTATACCCAATTCTGTTAATAATAAACCATGTATATGCACTACCTGCACATAAAATGTCCCACGACAATTTATTACTTTTAACATTTCTGACAACAGTCTACCTTTTTACTTCCTACTATGCCTAAAAGTACTCCCCAACAAACCCAACCTCTACCTGCCAGAGCAAGATCTTTTATTTTCATATATCTCCACAGCTCTTTAATAACTTCAACTCTGATTTACACCCACATAAATTCACCAGACTAAAAGAGCAATCCATCCTACACCATAAATTAATTAGACTGCTCACCATCTTATACACCTATTTCCCTCTAATGCACATCACATTAAGCAATGTGGGGATATTCACCCCAACCCAGGCCCTCCATCACAACAAACATTTCCCCTTGATAACACTAAGTATATGAACTCTTCCATCTCAATTCATAACAAATCAGACCTAATAATCTTAAACATAAACCTTAGAAGTTTACTAAATAAAGGAATTGCAAGCAGCCGTTAATCTATACCAACCTGTTATAATGATTATAACAGAAACATGGCTCAAACCACATATTAATGACACCGAAATAACAACCCAAGACTACAATATACTCACACGACAGAATACACAGGGGTGGAGGAGATATAGCCATAGATTATAACAACAAACTCAAATTAGAACAACTAACGTATGAAAATCCAGACCCAACCAAATCAGAAGCATCAATCACCCACCTTCAGCTAAACACCAAAAAACACATTATTCTAATAGCAACCTATAGTCCCCCAGGTAACACCACCACCATCATTGAAACCTACTTAATTTCTCTGCCAACACCTTTAAACAGGAAACTATTATTCTGGAGGATGTTAATCTACATTGGTTCACCTGCTCCTCAGACAATCTATCTAATTTCATTAACATAGATGGTTTCTCCCAACTGGCTCAATCACCCACTAGAATAGATAAACTCAGTAAACAGTCACTACTTGACTGGATACTAACAAGAAGACCCTCACTACCTTATAGCACTTGCCGTCTCCACAATTCTCTAAGTTATCACAATCCCACTTACCTAACTAGACACAATTCAAACCCTCAAACTCATACTGTATTCCAGTTCATCCACAATAAAAATAATTTCTCCACTGCTACCTTTAACTTCCTTCTATGTCATAGCAACTGGACCCCTATAAAACACCTTCAGCTTGACTTAGCAGTAGATTACTTGAACAATATTTTTCTAAATATACTTAACACACTAGCACCTCTTAGAAAGGTTCATTGCCAAGTGAAACATGTCTTATGGCTCCAAAAAAGAGACCAAACAACTCCTCAAAGAGAGAGATAGTGCTTGGGCTGACTATCACACCAACAGAAACCAACCCTCACTAATCAAATACAACAAATAAATACAATACAATAAATAAAACCAAAAAGCAAATCCTAGATAACAAGAAAGCCTATTACACTAAAATCCAGCAAACTCATCAAAACAACCCTCCAAAATTTTGGAAATCCATACAACAAACCCTTAATCCAGGTCAAGCAGCTACTCTATCTCCCAACTCTATAAACACATCAGATAGCATAGCTACTCAATTCAACCAACATTTCATAGACTCAGTACTATCATTTGTAAAAAAAAAATAGCAGCTCATCATTCAATATTCCTAAATCCACACCCAATACGAATTCCTCCGATATCAGGCCTGTGCAAACCAGTACTGTTAAAAAGCTCCTTCTCAGATTAAAACCCACTGTCCTTGCCACTGACCAGCTTCCAAATGAATTCCTCAGATTAGCAGCAGATGCCATCGCTTACCCCATCACTTTACTAATAAATAGATCCATCTCTGAACATTATACCGCCAAGCTATGGAAAATACCCTATACCGTTCCCCTTCACAAAGGTGGCCCTTCAACTAAACTTACTAACTATAGACCAACTGCTATACTCCCAACTATAGCTAAAATCCTTGAAAAATGTATCCATTTGCAACTCCTTGAATATCTAGTAAGTAATAACATGCTCCCAAGCACTTAAGATGGATTTAGACGCAAACACAGTACCACTACTGCATTAAGTTTTACCAATATGATAAATCAGCTCAAGAACAATGGCCAGTTAGTCTCTTCCATTTTTCTTAACATGTCCAAAACATTTGGCATAGTATCACACCAAAAGCTCTTCACTGAGCTAGCATCCTGGGCAGGGGAGTGCAATGGATTGCAGTCTATGTATACGACTACAACAACATAAAACATACTAAAATGATGATTATTTTAATCATGTGATCATAATTACACATCTGAGGATAACACAATCATATTATCTAATGTGTGTGTGTTTATGTGTGTGTGTGTGTGTGTGTGTGTGTGTGTGTGTGTGTGTGTGTGTGTGTAGGGACTGCAAAGCATTGCACTGTATGTCTCTGACAATGATCTGGAATATATTATTGTTGTCATCATTAATGTATTTATTCATTTGATTACAATCTGACATCTGTGGTGCACACAGTCAATAAAGTTCCTCTAATTGGTGGGTACAGAAGCAGTCTGCGGATGAGACTGACTAACACTTGCAATCATATGATCACAATTAAACTGTCTTTGATCTGAACTGGCAAAGCTAGTGTGTGCTGTGTATAACAAGCAGAAACAGCTTACCTTGATTTATTGCTTTTTTATTGTTTTTTTATTTGATCACATTTGCATATTGTTAATAAAGTGCCTAGAATGAGTAGTTACTGAGGCTGCCTCTGGATGTAAGTGACTGACCTCAGTTGTCTGATGAGAGACGGCCTGCTATAGTAAGCTGCAACCTATTTCACTTAGCCCCAACCATTCTGCTGCTTCCTGCAGTACTCTCCAGATTGAAGTTACCAGCCTTCGCTAGTATCTTAACAACACAGCTGAGCTTTTTTCGCATTATTCTCACATTCTGTCTTGACTCCTTCTCATTGCCCCTTGCATTCCTTTATAATACAAAATGAAAATCTCCTGCTCAGAATAATCATGTATGTAGTAACAGATTGCAGATAAAAAATTTATCTGACCCAAGAATAAAAGACACACTTTAGCTGTTGAAATTATTTTTAATTATTCCTTTTGTCTCCAAATTAGGTTGACAATCATTTGATTATTAGCATTACCCCTTAAGCTTAAAATTCCACCCTGGTGATAAAAACTGATACTCTGGCAGACCCTGCCTCCAAATGACCAAAAGGGGAAAAATCCTACTTCCACTAACTTTTCAATTTTTTTCTGACAGAAATCCAATATCTTGAACCTACACAATCATCACTCCATGATCTTTTAATAGCTGCTGTTCTCATAACAGCAGTTTTCATGCTATGTGAATTTAATGACCAAATCTCTCACTTTCCAACTTGTTTGATGATGATTTTTTACTTTTAGCTATCTTTTTTGTTACTCGTTTTGATAACAATGAGCTGAAATGCGTTACTATGCTCAGTATCCAGTCTCTCTCTCTCCATTCCATTCAAGTGCTTTTTTACCTTCAGCAGTTTATTCCTATGTCTGTAAAACACTGCAGCTGTTGCTTAGTTAATTTCCTCATTTCTCACCCTTTAATTATCTCACAGCAGTTTTGACTGAATAAAACTCTACCTACTATTCTCATCTGTCTTCTGATTCCACAATACTGATTTTGTTTCCTTCCCTTTCTGTAATGCTAAGGCTGTCCAAAAAAAATTATTTTCACCCACGTTTTAGATATTTTTGTAAATATTCATTTTCTATACCCTTACTCCCCCCACAAATATTTTAGCTGTTGAATTATGTCATACCACTATCTGCATACATCACATTAAGTAAAATGTCTCAGCATTCCAGATATTGCATTTAGCAGAACCAATCCTGACCAATCTGCTGTGCATAAAACCAAAATGTTCTTAATTTATTACAGCCCTTCAGAAGCTTCAAAGAAGTTTTAGTTTATGTATAATGCATTGCAAAACCATGTCATTCTTCATATACAGTATGAGTTTACTTTCCTACATCTCATTAACAATTTATGTAAATTCAGTGACATTCTATGGTGTACGAGTCTTGCTTTCTCTTTGATTTCTATCAGATTCATGGAATGTTTCATTTCACAAAGAGTGTCATAAATCCATTCCATTCCCAAATTTATGAATGTTCTTATTTATTCAGTTTTATACTCTGCTAGCTCCAAAATGCTCCACCAAATATTGCACCTGTCAATAGGAGGACTGTACCTCTGATATAATGCAATCTAAATAATTTCTCCTTGGCAAATGATTGTTCTCTCTGATATAAGTTCTATGCCATCTATGCAGAAAGGCTACACTGTGTAAGCTTGACAGCTGATAGCCAAATCACCACGCTGGCAATTATAACTTGTTGAAATTGCACAATTACCTATACTCGTATGACAAACATAGAAATTTTTTTTTCTAGGGAGGGAATCTCTCTTGCATCCCCCACACCCCCAGCTTGCATATGCCTACTCCATCATCACACAACATCTGAGAAAGGAGGAACTCCACAAAACAATACATTAGGGTGTCTTGAGGAATGGCTGCTTTTGGTCCAACATGACACAGCAAGTTATTTCTGATGTGGCAAGCCAGAAATTCATGGGAAAGGCATAGTCTTTACGCACCCTATTCCTTTCACATCTTATTTTATTTGTAACCAAAATGAGTTTACATGCACTGGCATCCTCTATGTTTATTGCTACCTCCTCATCTAAGCTATCTAGAAGATTTGGACTATGGCAATTCAGACCTAAAAATCCTCAGTTCCATTACTTCATCTATATTTTCTAATACAGCATCTGGTAATCCTATCCATTAACTCTGCACCATCATATTATTATTGCTCTTCTACACTACTGGAAAAGAATATTGCAAAACACTGACTCCCTCAACAGGAAAGGGCATGATACAGTATTTCCCTATGCAAAACAGGGAGAACTTTCCCAAGAATCAGGCCAGACTTCTCCCAATCTGTGTAAATAGAACCAAATCTCTCCTAAAAATAAGCAAAAGAATACGGGTAGGTATAATTGTTCTCTATTCTGGAATTATTAGCAACAGTCACAGAATAGCAAGAATGAACGACTGAATATGCAGACTTGAATATACTAAGTTTGAGATTGTAATTTCTTGGAACAGTCTCTTTTCTCTGTGGCATGCTGATCTCAGAGTTGATATATACAAGTTTGGGGGTATATGAGGCCTTGCCCCTCTGCGCAGAAATAGTTCTGGAGGACAGCGATGTTCAGCATTCACTGTTTTCCTGTATTTTCAGACTTTTTCTGTAATTCTGGGGCTTGCATTTATGCAACAGATCTCCTGGAAGGATAAATTCAGTCAAACAGTGCTGGTTTTTAGATGATCTGGAGGTAGTGGATAAGAAGCTATGAGGTAACGCTGCAGAGAAATAAGACAACTGTATTTTAGCTAAGAAATGAGTGTATAACTCTAGGAATTAAAATACAGACAGCAGAAAGATTACAAAAGTGGGCCAGAAAGAACAGGATAGTGGGTGAGGCTTTTAATATACTACATATAAAATGCACTGGGGGATGCAGGACAACATGTACAGAATCAAATGTTTGAGGCTTTCATGTACACAAGAAGACAATGGTGCTTTGGTTGGTCCTTACTGTGAAGAAATTAAAGTTCCTAGTATGGAAGAAGCTCTGAGAAGTCATGACTAATTTATACTGTGAATTCTGTTTCAGGATGGAAGGGATAATGGAGGCATAAAGCTAGAATGACCAGGGTGAGTGAAGTATCTTTGGGAAAACTACAAGAAATAATAAAACACTTAACGGCTATGGGAAGATTTTGAGACATCTGTAAATGATGCAGGGCATGATGGTTACAAATGCCAACACAAAAAATGTGGGAACAAACAGAGCGTGAAAGTACAAAAAAATACAGAAATAAAGTAACTGGGGAAATGAAAAGGCAAAAAGCAGAAACAGAAAGAAGCATGGTGGGTGGGACTACAAGGATACTTTTTTTTTATTTTGTCAATGAGAATACATGACTAATTTGAAGCTGCTGTGCTATACATGAGAAGAGAGTTACTCGGACCTGAACATTCACACTGATGTACTAACTAAAAACTTCTGCTCTACAGTCAAAGATATTTAGGGCAAGATTTTAGATTAGCGTGAACTAAATAGGCAAAGCAAGTGACTGACTAAACAGACAGAATGCTTCTGCACGGGGCATGACTGATGATAGAACAAAGTGACCCAAGTTACAAAATAAGTTTGCAAAATGGTGACTGGAGCCCTTCTTGGTTCTTCAGTGTGGCACAATGAACAAAAATAGCCCCTGGAAACAGAATAATACAAACTTCAGGTCAAGGTTGAAAGACTGACCCAGGGAACAGGCTCATGACAATGTTATGGCTGAAATAGACCATCAGCACCCAGGGGATATTACTGATCTGAATTTCATTAACATTTTTTTTTTCTTTAGTGCCACATGAACATGTTAAGAAGGTAGCCAAAACAAGGGTGCATGTTAAGAGGGAGTAGAAAATTGACTGACAAGGAACAATGAGAGTTATATGTCATCCCCCAAACTGTAGTGGAGTTTTAGTGGAATTTTAATACTGGGCCCAATGATACTGGGATTTTTCCACAAGATATAATGGCAATAGCAGCTGACAGGAAGATCATGTGATGAGCCTGTGCAAACATATTTTAAAGCTGGAAGAGTGTATCTATAAGGTAATGGCTGGATTTCAAAATCAAAAAGCCCACCATCAAGCATTTTCAGAAAAGGAGCCCAGAGATGAACTAATGACTAGGGAGTGCCCACAGGTACAAACTGGAACTGGAAGATGATGACATCTAGGAGACTGCACCACACACTAATCACATGGACTCATTTTGTTTTTTATTTAAAAGATGAGTGGGCTGTTAGGCAGAGGCTCATTTTCAGCCATAATTGATTACAGTATTCAAGTAGGCAGACAGAGACTTATGCAGTTCAGCACTGTCTATAATACAGCAATCAAAGGTCATGATGGAACATTACAAATCGTGATACAATGGCAACACTACAGAACTTGGTATATACAATGCAGGAATACCAACCCAGCAGTTTTGGTCCTTTTGGATCTTGGTGGTGGTACTTACATATTATCGCAACCAGATTTCCGCACTGCCATAATTTGGTATGTGTGTGCAGAAACAGGTTGCTTAATATATAAAGGGGACTGTGACGAAGAAAACATTACTCTGTCAATGTGGGGATGAGCCATGAAGAGGAGAAAAGGTGCGAGTTTGTACCTCTTTGCTCCTGAAACTACACAGTGGTGCTCCGCTTTGCAGTGCCTGCATTTGTCAAGACGATGTGAGCTACTGGAAAAGCGAGTCACCAAATACACCCTGTGACAATAGGAGATTATAAATATGTCAAGGGCAAGGATTGCTGCTTTTCTTAGGTTAGGTAAAGTGCTGAGTTACACAAACTCCAGTCAATAATTTCAGTTAAGGTACTAACAAAGTGTCCCCATGGCCATACTTTACAAATACAGATAAAATCAAAATCACTTTCATGATTACACACGTAGTAAGAACACTTCCCAAAACATCTTATTGCCGGACAATGCACTTCTTCCTGTACTTTGTGGCTGTTAGCAGTTTTTTTTTTTTTTTTTTTTAATTTTGACCTGAAGATGTCTTTACAAATAGTACCCCCCCCCCCAAAAAAAAAAGTGACCAAAACCATCAATACAGGGTCTGCCTTTGCCTTCTCTGAAGACTTCCTTCCACACAGTCAAAAGAATTCATTCATCAGAACAACAGCAGGCATTCTAATTCAAGCGTGTGTGTGTAAGGCACTCTGAAAACAGGAAGTGGGTTTCCTCAAATGTTTGTCTTCCCCTTCACAGACCCTGTAATGCAAAGCTAGTCAACAACAAATAAAAACCAGACCCTAAATACCACCTTACAGTGGTTTGTGGCCTTGTTTGTACAGAAGTATTCTAAATTTGCAACCGCGAAAATCTGGTTGCGATAATACGCAAGTGCCTTGGTGGCATTTGATATTACTGATTGTAGCACTCTGACTGAACATTTAAAACCTTGCTGTGGCTTTTTATTTATGGTCTACGACTGGTTTGCACCACATCTCTCAGGCCATTTTAAAAAGGGTCTGTTCATGTCTGAACAAATCTTCAACACACCCTTTGGACCGTGGACTTACACAGGGTTCAGTCTTATAACAGTTATTGTTCACAGTTTACATGGTTCAGTTAGGAGACATTATTAGAAACAGGGGACTGGCACACCATAGCTATGCAGACGATATTCAAATTTACCTGTTTGCCACAGGATGAAAGGGAGTGTGCATTTGCCTGCAGACCAATTGTCAGAAACTGAACACCTACAAAACTGAACTGAAGCTATGACAGCTCATGCTGCTGTGTAAGATTCCTCTGTCTGTTCACTTCCAAATTATATTCTGCAACAAAAGAAAAAGCTTGAGTTTTTGAAAAGGCATGCAGTCTTGGTACTATCTTGGATCAGACAGCCACTACAGGACCAAATGTCAGTTGTTGGAAAATCTTCAAGTTTCCATTTGCAAAACATATCTAAGACAAAGCATTTTTGTCTAATGCTTATCTTTAGTTACTTGGTCTCTTCACAGCTGGATTACTGTAATGTCCTTTATCTGAGACTTTCAAATACTGAACCTGAACATTTACAGTTGGTGCAGAACTCAAATGTGAGGTCACTGACTGATACCTCATATTAACTAATGCTAGTGTGCAATATGCTTGGCACTCAAGGGCTGTTGGTGGTTCCACGTGTGCATCTTGAGACATCTAGCATGCATTCCTTTGCTTACCATTATTCCCACCTCTGGAATTTACTCTCTCACTGGCTTCATGATTACACAGTGTTGTCTGACTTCTGTGGATTACTTAAAACATTCCTCTTCAATACTGTATACAAAGGGGTAGGGTGATTAAAATGGCCAATTTTAATCTTTGAAGTTGAAGCAGAAAATGCCAGTAAGTGCTGCCAGTGATAACATGTTAGGTACGAAGATATAAGCTATTCCTCAACGTGTGACAAACCGTTTTTTTTTTGCAGCTCCTTTAGAAAATTTCATCTAAAGATGTACTAAAATACAATAGAAAACTTCATCCAAAGATGTACTAAAATACAATAGAAAAGTGAACTTTAGAAAAGAAATCTCGTTTGACTGCTGGTATAGCTCCTTGTTCTACACTTACTGCATAGCTAGTCAACATGGCAGTCTGTGATCAAATAAATCTTCTCAAAGGATAATTCATCCCACACATAGCAACACCCCAAAAATAAATAAATAAATAAATAAATAAGAGTGCTACTGGACCCACCACTTCTCCATAACAACATAACAAGACATCCTCCAGTAACAGAAGGCAGCAAATGGCACAGCTCTCTAATTGCCTCCTTGGTTAGTCACTGGCTGATAAATACCATCTAGTACTTGCACATCTATGAACTTTTAAGTACTTAGTCAAGGAGTCAGAAAAGAAGGCTGAATAACATGTGAACTTTGCCTTCAAAACTTCTCAGTATCCCAACACAAAAAGTCTTGCAAACTAGCATTAGGTAAAATCTAGCACATCTTTGTCAAATAAATCTATGTCAATGTGTCTAGTATCAGTAATTCCATGTAACACCTTCCTGGTAGCATCAGTCCTAGTAAAGTGTTCCATTTTGCAAAATGCTGAGAAGCTCTAACTTGTATTTTTATCTACAGTTCTTGAAGCCTTACCTTAAATGCATTAAAGTTTGAAAGCCTTTGGATGAAGACAACTACGAAAATGGTAGATTAAGTTATGGCGAAAGACTCATGGCCTGGGACTTAATTAGTTTAAAGGAGAATCAGAAATATGACACTAAAGTATAAAATCATGAAATGATAAACAAAAGGGAAGTCTCCTCATAAAAACAATGATGAAGAACAGAAACAGCTCTTACTGAGCATGAGACGGGGTCAGGGGCAAGACGGTGAGACAATGTTTAACAAAAAAAAAAAAGGGGGAATCAGGAGGACTGAGAGGTCTGAGGGCCTTCTGCACTTTGGAAGAAAAACACATTTCAGTTCTTTTCTCTGGCAAACTGAAAACATTTTTCTGCACCAGAGAAGGCTCTCAGCATATGATAAACAACCAATGGAACAGCGTAATAAAGTAGACCTGACCAGCAAAATGGCACTCAAGAGGATATATACACAGGTAGCAGTGCACAAATGGCAGTAAAGCTAAGTACACTCTGGTTGCAAGACGTACAAACAATAAAAGTATCAAATTATAAAGGAAGCAGAGTAAAATTTCTGCAACCAACAGACATCAGTTTGATCAGTTATCATTGCCACAAGTACTCCGCTGATGTTACTGTCACAGAATGTTCCTCAGCCAATGACCACAAAACCAGATGTGATAAAATTCGATTTCAAAATGCATTTTTCAAACTTTTTAATGGTGACTCTATAGCCACGCTCTAGGAATATTTAACCACATTTAAATGAAACCGTAATGTCAATACCTGGCTGTGATATCCCTTTTCCTTTCTTTTGGCTCAGTTGTTTTTTTCTTTTAGCTTCAAGAACTGGATTTTCAAACTGAGTCTTCTGACTGATGTGACTGAAAAGGAAAAGAAATTAATAGTAGCTGTTGTTAGAGTCAAAAATATATCACGGGCTGCAGTTCTAGACAAAGAATATTGCATATTTAACATGATATAACAATGTCAAGCCACAACAAAAATACACATATAAATATATATATATATATATATATATATATATATATATATATATATACATATATATACATAGAGAGAGATTTATACACACACATTTTATATATATATATATATATATATATATATGTATATATATATATATATATATATATATATATATATATACACATATACACACACACACACACACACACACACACACACACACACACACACCCAAAAATACATACATATGCACAGACACACAAACTTTGTCTGTGATTCATTACTTCCAGCAGTAGTTTAGCGATCTCTCGCTTTCTTCACTTAAGTGTTAGGTTGGATGCCAGATGAGTTTTACTTTCTAAATGACAAATGTACTGGACAATGAAAAAAAATCTCAATCAATGTTACATACTAGCTCATTAAAGCCTAACCCAAAAGCCAATAATTTACCAGAGGTAATTAACAGCGAAATGCACATGTCTTCTGTGGGCAGATGTGTCAGACTTTCTGACTGCAAGCATCCCACAGTACAAATGTTAACATGATGCACTCAGTACACTTAGAAATACTTAGAATTATGTCTTTCTACCCCTTTGAAAGTACGCAACACAAAATGCACTACTTGCTTGACATACCTCTGTGAGCAGAGTACAAAGAAATGTAAGGCCTGTAACTGCTTAAACAAGAAAATAATTTACTTTTTCATCAAGTTTGGAGCTCTCTGTTAAATAGAAAGTTGTGTGTTTGCGTGTGTGTGTGTGTGTGTGTGGGGGTACACTGAGGATGGTGAGAAATGAAGGTGGATGATGCGAGTGAAGCCAGACAAATCACATGCAAAAACTGTTTTATAATGTTATTCTTAATTTGCATACACACACTTATATATATATATATGTATATATATATATATATATATATATATATATATATGTGTATATATATATATATATATATATATATATATATATATATATATATATATATATATATATACATACATGTCTATATATATACACACACAGATATATATATATATATATATATATATAATTTTGCTCTGTAAATTGTTTTTTTTTTTTTTTGAGGGGGGTAGATCACTGATCTCCATGGACCTTTTTCAGACTCATCCTGAGAGTGGTACCTGGTTAAGTGACTTGCTCAGAGTTACACAGACAAGAGAAGCTGAGGGATTCAAACTTTATATCACTGGACCACAGGAAACAGTTGGTTAACAGCTCCTAAACTGTCTAAGCCAAGTGCCAACATTTTGCCTCTGATTACTTTATTTCATACTACGGTAACACTTTTTTCCAATTCTAATATGACGATTTTTAAATGCAATTGATTTTATTTATTTATTTATACATACATTTGATAACCAGGTGAGTGGACTAGTCACATAACCATTTTCCAGCCACAACACAGACTATGAGGAAGGAGAAAAAGTAAATGGCAAAAGTACAAATAAAAGTAAAATACACATAGAACACTGTAAGCAAAGGTATATAGAAAAAATGTAGGAGTTAACAAAAATTTGTGAAAAAAGAAAAAAAAATAATGTAGTGGTAAAACGAGAATGTAATATAAATATGTATATTATTTCCAAATATACATTGGATATAAAAAGTTTACACACCCCCTGTTAAAATGCAAGATTTTTGTGATATAAAAAAATGAGACCACAATAAATCATTTCAAAACTTTTCCCACCTTTAATGTGACTTATAACCTGTATAATTCAATTGAAAAACAAACAAATCTGTTAGGGGAAAAAATATAAAAAATAAAAAACATACAATAAGGTGGTTGCATAAGTGTGCACACCCTTAAACTAATACTTTGTTGAAGCACCTTTTGATTTAATTACAGCATTCACTCTACTTGGGTGAAGGCCTTGGGGCAGTCCTGTTTCTTTCTTATTTTTTCAGTGGTACTTTATTCCATAGTGCAGGATCAAGTTTGGTGAAAACATGCTCTTCATGAACAGCTTTGAAAGGTGTTCATTTTAAGCAGATACAATTTTCTTAGCTACTTTTTAAGATGTAAAATTGCTCTCAATGGTGAGCAGTAACCATCTTTTACAGTTTTATAAATTACACTAAGAGAAAGGTTTACCTTTCTGTGGCTGGGAGTGACTTTATACTCTATAAGAGGTTGCACTGATGTGTATATGAGCCGGCAAGTAATACAAATCTATAAATTTTGTTTTCACCAAGTTTGTAGTCTACAGATTGTATGGGCAGAGTGAAAAAACAGAAAATGCAGGCCATACTCAAAGTTTAAAAGTTCCAAAATGTACTTGACATACCACAGCTTAAATAATAAAATAACAAGTGTAATAAAAATAATAAAATATATATGGTGAGCGCTTTTGTGGTAAGACACCGCTTCAGACCAATAAAAATATAAAAATGTAACACACACTTTTAAAATCAGAAACAACCAATCAGCTACAAATAATCAAATGAGGAAAATCATTCTCATCCAATCAAAATACTCAAAGTGCACAAATCAAACTATAGATCCGCTCAACATAGCCAATGAAAATCATTAGCTATGTGCACAAATCACAGTTCAAAGCTTTGGAGAGGGCTGCTTTAACCTGAGTGTCTGTGATTTCAGGAACTCTACATTCTTCTGGTATGGCTATGGGCCCTTTTGGGGGTGAGAGGGGGTGAAGTTTGTGCTGAACCTGTCTGCCAGGATGTTGGTGATATCGGTCAGTTCAGTGTATTTTGTGCCATTCTGCACTAACTCCGAGCAGATCTGAGCATTGCCTCTTAGATTCTTGACATAGTTAAAGAATGCCTTGTGGTTATCTTTGGAGTCCTTGGCAATTTTTCTTTCAAAGCTCTCACTGGATGATTTTATGAGGGATTGTAGTTTCTTGCTGATACTGATCAGGGATGTCTTCCCTTCTTGGGATTTTATTCTTTTCTGTACTAGTTTCCTCCTTCTATTGTATAGCTTGTTTATGGCAGGCGTCCACCAGATTGGTTTCCTTTTCTTGGAGGAGTGAGTCTTGGTTTTGCTTGTGATGGTATGATCCATGCATTCTTGTAGCTGCCCATAGAATGCATTAAAGGATTTTGCAGCTTGGACAGTGTTATCCTTCAGCATGGGGACTTTGAAACTTTCTACCTTGGTCTGAAGTAATGTGAAGTTTGCTTTTGAAAAGTTTTTCATGGTGGCTTTCTTGTCCGGGGGTGGTGGCGGAATATGGATATCCAAAGTGATTTATGGTCAGATCTAACCACAGAGGGGTTGACCTCTGGTGTGGAACACTGGTCGCCCATGTTGGTGATGACCAGGTCCAATATGTTGTCACCTCTCGTGGGAGTGTTGACCAGTTGAACCAGGGCATTTGAGTTTATAAATTCCAGGAAAAGTTGGGCAAGGGAGTTAGTACTTGAGTAGTTCTCCCAGTTAATGTTTGCATAATTGAAATCATCCAATATTAGGGTGTTTGGTAGGACCTTTATGTTTCCCAGTGTTTCCAGAAATGCGGAATGGGGGTCCTGGGACATGGTGGGTGATCTGTAGCAAGCTACAATTTGAATTGCCGTTTTGCCCATTGTTAGTTGCACGTGGATGATCTCTGAAGCATCGTGCTGTGCCACTAACCTGGAGGTGTGGGTATCCTTGATGAATAAGGATACGCCCCCGCCTTTTGTATTTTGGTTTGGTTTCTGTGGCCAAAATGTATGGTATGAGTTGTAGCCTGGTAGTGCTGGGGTGCTCTCTGAAGCCTTAAACCAGGTTTCTGTTACTGCACATATATCTATTTTCTCCATACTGAGGAGTGCCTCGAGTGCATGCATTTTGAGGTTTAGACTTCTGGCATTGAGTAGCATTACCCTCAGATTTTTGTTACTTGTGCTATTTATGGCGGTGGGTTTGTCTTTTGAGCCTTGCCTAAAAATGGCACTATGGGGGTGGCAAGAGCCTTGGCAAGTATTCGAAAGCCTAAGGGTAACAGGTGCAAGCCATCTCTAGTGAAGCAGCGTGGCTTGTCGAGCATGTCATCCCAGGCAGACAGACACTTCTTCCCCTTTGAATGACACCAGAAACTTAGCCAACTGTTGAAATTGAGAGCTTTTCCTTTATACTGTAGTATCATTCTTGGTGAGGGCAGGATGCTGGTCAGGGTAATACCGGCATGGGCTACATGATCAGAGAGCTCTTCCATGTCTCTTTTCATGTAGTCCAGGGAGGTACAGCTCAGGTCATTCACACCAACACCAACAATGACAGAGTCATATTTGTACTTGTTCTGGAGTGACCTGAGTGCTTGT